>NC_079165.1:27459981-27759981 GCF_947568905.1 Ostrea edulis | reverse complement strand
ATAACTCTGGTTTCATTCAATTATTTATCAAGTCCATAATGCGATAGATTTCCTTTATTTTTGACAAACGGTTTACCAAGGTGATAAGGAATCATTATCTGTGTCTTTTCATGAAATTACATACAATTTTAATCCCGAGTGATTTAAATAGCTCAGCTGTATGGTGCCAGACTTCAGTTTTTGATGGGGGTATACATAATCTGGAAGCTATAGATTTGAAATTATTAAGGAAAGGTATGGATTTTTTCCCATGAATAACTATAACAGATGTAACTCTACTAATATAAACAGAAAAAATGATATGTAAACCATGCTATAAGGAAAATGCGTCCACATTTGTTTGTTTTCAACATTTTGGGGAATAACGCTAATTCAATAATTTTCCACATATCATTCTAAAACTTGATGAACATATTGAAAATGACATATGTTTTAGTTATTGACATGTTTCCCGATAAATAAATGCAATTCAAAAAACATTTTGTTGTTTTTATATTAAAATAACAACAAATAACTGTTTCCAATGAATTTCATAAAAATCTACATCGGGGTATATGACTTTAGTGGTGTATGTAATGAAAATTAATATGGAAACCCTTAACTGTTTTGCCTTTTTTCATTACTCTGAATGTTAATTTATTGATTCCAAACAAAAAAATGCTACCTAAACCCCAAAAATCCAGGACTAAGGACCCACCTAAGTCATCATGACGGTTTTCTAAAACTTATTCATTGAGGCTTGCTTCATAGATTTTGGAGAGTAACCCGAGACAGACCTTTGCTTCAATCCATTGTTAAATCATTATCATGAAAAATACACAACTGTTTTTAAAACTTGCTTTCCCTGACTTTTGAGCTTCTAACACAGTACAAGGTTTTGTCAATGACCGTTTTTAATGCAAATTTCTAAATGTTCTTAATGTTTTATTTCGTTGATTTCTAATACTTTGCATAGCGCTCGACATAAAAAAAGAAAATACCCCCCCCCCCCAAAAAAAACCCCCACCACTTCTAGATATTGATCTCAATCATAGTGTTTTGTTTTGCTAATTTTACAGATACATGATGTAAAAGATGTTATGCTATATTGTCATTTAATTTTATTGAATTGTGTTTTATTGTTTTCTTACCCTTGTAAAGTGGCTTAGTGTAATTTGTTTTATATAAGGCGCTATATAAATTTTATTAGTATTATCATTATTATTATTGTATATCTTCAACATTATGACGTAAATTTACCCACAATATAAATAAACCATCTCAAAATACCATAGTTACGTTACAAAAGGCGCAAGTATTCATATAGTACATGTGTCTTACCTGTATAAATGAGAGGCAGAAAAAACATTCTGCTTCGGCTACTGTAGGATTCTGTCTCAGATCCTCACATTTATATCTCCATACAGATTTCCAATTTCCTTACCATATCTATATCTTATTAAGAAAATCTGCAAAATTGACTTCAAATTATGCTTTGAATTTTAAAGTAACGCAATTCTTTTTTTCCAAAAACCTCTAAATTTTACCTAAACCTTCAAATTTATTTGCAAATTTTTACAGAATGTTTACTTTTGATTTCTTGTTGAAAACAAGTAACCCCAAGTCAGTCGAGCCATACAATTTTGTTGGTTATACCCTGTTCTGACCAGTACCTTATAAACAGGGCATATTAACTTTCTGGATATAGCATTATGAATGATATACAGTGGTTGACCCTAGTGATTTGTCTTCGGAGAAAGTTTGAATTTTGTAAAGAATTTAGCTCAGAAGGCAAGCAAATATCAGAGAAATTGTGACACGATGTCGAGAGATTGAAGTTAAGATCCTATTATATACTTGAAGCTTAATCAAAAAGGACAAAAAGCTCCAGAAGTTCATAAAAATTGGCAATCAATGGAAAATTTGACTTATACAATAAAAAAGAATTTATCAGTAGAAAGAAGACAAATCACAATCACGGAGTTCTTCATGAAAGGGGGACAATCCTAAATACACTCTCCTTGCAGATTTTGTCTAACTTAATGATTTTGATGTTCATAATATTGGGGGAGGGGGACAAAATTGACACAGCGCTTTTAGCCTAATCTTTTCGCTGTTCCTTGGTATTGGTGTATTCACACTTGAAAAATTCATAATGTTATAATATATTGAATAATAAAAACGAATGTACATGCAAGGTGAAGATAACGAACAGTGATCAATCTCATAACTCCTATAAGTAATACAAATAGATAGTTGGGCAAACACGGACCCCTGGACACACCAGAGGTGGGATCAGGTGCCTAGGAAGAGTAAGCATCCCCTGTTGACCGGTCACACCCGCCGTGAGCCCTCTATCTTGATCATGTAAACGGAGTTATCCGCAGTCAAAATCAGTGTGCCAAGAACGGCTTAACAATCGGTATGAAACACGTCAGACAGCATTTGACCCAATGATAGGTTATATTGACGAACTAGATCGTTATAACGATAGAATTTGCGAAATGCTGACTTCAATAGAGATTGTTGAAACCCCTGTAGCATCAATTTGTTTGTCAGTAGATTACCTCAATTTAAAAACTGACTATACACAGAACAAGCTCTTGCATATCGAATCAGTTGCGATATATAAACACCATATGCAGGTGATAATGGAATATTGCTACATTAATATGGGAAGTTGACGATGGAGAAGCTGAAATAATCCCGTTTGTCATACAGTTGAGTTGTCAGTTTGCCGTTAATGTCTACTTTCAATAAAATATCTAAGTATGAAGCAGAAGTGGACGACTCTGTGATGTCCTTTATTTCGAGCTCACAGGGATATATCAAATGTATAGCAAGTTTAAGATTTAATGAAATTCTTTCGAAGCGATCCATTTAATTAATATTTGTACGAGAAATTTAATGACAAGCAATATTTTGTTTTAGTTTGGTTAAGGTTTAATAATTGTTTGATATAACGGAGTCCCATGAACGTATTGTCTCATCCTCTCATATACTACACTTTAAAACGCCAAATTTAAAAATAACAAATTACTCGTAACATGTGTATATTGAAAAGACAAGTAATAAGTCATATAGCATAGACATTAAGATTGGAAACGTTTGAGTTTTGTATTATAGAATGATTGACAGTTCTGAAGTCAATTTCATGCTTTAGCTTCCTGATAAGTACAATGCTTACTGAGCCCAGATAGATAATATATCGTATTAAATTTGAAATTGAATCCTATTTTAGAGAAATGAAACGTTATATTCACATCGTAGGCACGTGCATGTGAACGTAACGTTGTATTGTTTCCTAGTTTGCCGCATCTTGGCCAATCAGAAAGCTCAAAATCAGTCAATTATGTATTAATGTATATTGTTATATTTCCAATCAAAGTCGTGTAAATCTTTCCGGTCTTTTTTCTTAAAATTCCAATGTGAAAACATTAATTCCTGGACTTTTTCATTGATCATAATTTCCCCAGAATTCCCATGCTCCAAGTTTAATACGATCGGTTAATGTTGGGATGCCATATTCTATTGACTTTTATTGTCATTCTGTACAGTGAAAGATGAAGATAACGAACAATCTCATAAGTCCTTTATTGGAATATAAAATAGTTTTTTCGTTTATATGATATAATAATTCTAATGTTATTTATTACAATTGTTTTGATTGGACAAAAATAAATCTAAACGAGATTTACAGATCAATAAATCTACCCCCCCCCCCAATATGTATATATACGCGACTGAAAACAAATATAGGAGTTATTGATTGATCATTGTTCGATATATTCACCTTTTCATGAAACAAGTCAAACAATAATCAGCCTAATGAAATTTGCAATTGCAAATAAAAACATTACACATTTCATTTGTTAGTTTGCTGTTAATATTTATTTTCAATGAAAAGTGAAGATAACGAACAACGATCAGTACAATATTTAAGTACGGAACAGAAATAGAAGACTGATTCTTTTCTCCTATCAAGTTCACTGGAATATATCGAATCGACGTATGAATGAAAATGATTATTGTTAGTAAATAAAACGTCGTCGATATATTTAAATGTCGAGTTGAAGGCCACAGCTAGATATTTTTTCTTCCAATGTAGGAGCGTTGGAATAAATTCTGCCTCATAAGAATATAAAACAGGTCAGATAACAAAGGAGCAGGATTGATGCCCATGTGATTTCCAATTGACCAGTAGACTGCTTGGAGACCTGATCACCAAAGACTACGAATATATTGTTAATGAGGAACTCCAGTATATTTTTAATTTCAACTTTGGAGTACTTGTGCGCGGATTCCGAGAGGTGTTCAAGAAACTAATTTTGGAGAGGTGTTCAACAAACTAATGTTTTGGATGACTGTCACTAGATATCAATATTTCCTTTTTCAGTTTTTGTTGAAGAAACAACTGTCTATTATGTCAAAAAGTATAGTCTTTAATTTATCGTAAGTAGTGGTCGTGTAAAGTTTGTTTGGCTGTTCTTTTCATACTGATTTTGATTAGAGATTCCTTCATTAACCTAATTAAAACAGGACTTTGATGTTTACTGGAGTCTCTGCATGCCCTTCTCTTATATTGTATCTTTGATAGGATTTATGATATTGATCAATGTTAACTTCCCTTTTTTGATCACTGTTCGCTGTCTTCATCTTCCTTATTCTGTTAAAGCTGACATGAATTAATAAATATAGTATAATTCTATATGTCCGCCATATTTCTCTGCTAATCCGCCATATTAGTTGGAATTTCTATTGTTATATGTATCGGGGTTCGCATGGTATATAAGGGGACGAGCTTTGCTACGCTTCACTTCACATCAGTGTCTTCGATTTACCTGTGCGGGTAGCTTCAACAGGTAACACGTACATCTCCGATACTAATTTATAGGACATCAAGAAGAAATGAAATCACGTTTTGGAACACCGCGCAGTGCTCAAAATTATAATAAACATATCGTACAGTAGTAAATCATTCTAAATATATATATTTGGATAAATATATATAGAATGGCTTTTCTTTACGTGAACGTGCGTACATTTGCAGTAAATATGTCAAAACTATATAAAAATGCGGAGAAATATTTCATCTTTTATCTATTGATAAAATGGAATGAGCAAATAGTATACAATCTATACCATTCACAATAACTTCAAGTAAAAGGCAAAGACATAAATACTACTGTACTTATAAAAATGGCATGTATGCTCGCCATGAAAACGCATCGAATGCGGACGACTATTTACCTGGGCCTACTCGTAATATCTGTAAAGGAACCGCATGCAGATGTACGTGTACACTTGTCGAAAATACTCTAAGTAGTAGTAAAACTCCCTTTATTTGCATAATCCATGAAACAAAACGATAAACTCCATTTGCATTCCAACAGTAAACAACATTGTCCATTGTACAGACTGCGACACACTTAGCCCGTGCCGATCAGCTATCTTCAATCAGGGGAAGTATCAGAGTATAATATTTACCCTGTATTGTGCATGAATCCTTACTGGTCAGAGTATTACAGATTTATAAATCAGGAAATCATTTAGGTACATAAATTTGCATATACAACACTGTACGAGTGTATGGGATGAGAGAGAGAGAGAGAGAGAGAGAGAGAGAGAGAGAGAGAGAGAGAGAGAGAGAGAGAACAACGAGAGAGAGATAACGACGACGGAGAGAGAGAGAGAATCGATGATGTTGTAATAATCGTGCTCTTATTAAGACAAATGATATCGTTAATTCAATAAAAAGAGAATAGTACTAGTAACTCAATATTGCTCTCATTAATTGATAATACAGATTTATTTGATTCATTTAAAGCACGCATTAATTAAAAATTAAACATATATTTAAATAATGCTATTTTCAATTACTTCATTTTATGCTAATTTGGCGCTCAATAGATCTTATATATCTATGCCATTTTGCGTTATTACATTCTGCGTCGAACTCGACGCAAATTGTACTAATGCAAAATGTAATAATCGAGTTTATCATATTATGCATCGTTATCAAACATCAAGGGGGGAGGACAAGAGTGTCTGTCACCCACCTTTAATAACAATATCCATTTTTTGTTAGTTTGTAATGCAAATAAAAGATACATTGAGTGACAACCCCTCCCCCACTTACCCCAGCTTGAAAGTTCTGATATAATAGTAGAAGACACACACCACCACCAATTAAGAAAATGAAGATATGAGGCACTCATAGTAGAGGACTTTAACCACCCCATCCGACCCCCAACGATTGAAGAAAATGAAGTGTAGGGGGAAATTATTGAGGTAGTCAAAGTAAAAGACTCTTTAACCCTTCACCCCACTTTAGGACTTTGAACATCGGACAAAACATCTTGGTTTGTTTGGGTGTTTTATTTTATTTTATTGCTGTTTTCGTTCATCTTTTTTAATTATTATTTTGAATGGCAAGAAATTTTGAAGAATCCAATTTTCCATTTTTTCCCCTGTTGTACCCCCACCCCCCCCTGAAAAATGACGATACATGTCTGGTTATTACATGTACATTTTGTTTTGCAACACATGCATGTATACTAATTGTATGGTGCATGTAGAATTGCACCCTTTACCAAGTTTTCCTTCATTTACACAGTGTAAGGAATGGTAAACCAAAATCACAAAACAAAATGCATAAAGACCAAGATATTTTCAAGCGAGGAACTTCATTCATGAATACATAAATACATGTATTCAGAAAAATCGCATGCATGCATTGCAGGACTATAGCATTTGTGTGTTTTAACGTTTCTGTAACATGCCATAATGATTACTTTGAGGCTTGAGTGTAATTTATTCATAAATATTTTCATTTCGTAGATCTGGCGCAATGGCCATACCGCTGTACGTAGAAATTTCAAATTCAAATGTATTCGATAAGATGTTAGTATGCATAAATCAGTAAAATTCGTGTTGAGCTTTTATTTGATATGATACAATGTCAATATACTGTAATGCATTAGTAGGATATGCAGAAGGCAAGAGTATAAACATTTTCTTTTTTCATTATCAGTATCAATATCTATATGATCACGAAAAAACATTATATAATTTATATCCGGATTCATTTATACCGATTTAGATATCAATAAAAACAAAGCTGCATAGTTTGGGAGAGGGATTTCTAATGAGTCTGATGAAATTAAAAGAAGGAACCCAACATTTGCATTCAAACTAGATATACTTCAACATGAATTCATTTCTGCTCTGACTGAAAGCATGATTCTAAATTCGGGAACGAATCTTGCATACAAAATAATTAATAGGGGAACACATAAATTCGAGCTCCTTTGGAATTTAATGAAATGTAGATATGCACCTTTCTTTCAACACGAATTGATATGTTGTTTCAGGTACGAAAACAGGGGGTTGGGGTGGGCAGGAAGGCTGGTCTGCTTTCCCCACTTTTTTGACAATTTACTTTTCCCCCGTTATTCTAACATACAAAGTCAGTATTTTCTACATTCACAGTTCAAACTAAATTTTTTTTTTTCAAATTTGTAATGAATTCAATTATAAGCATCAACTCCTGTAAGTTTCCAATATATTGTCAATCACAAATTTTTAAATAGATGGAAATTTTTAATGCTTGAAAGCTTACATTTATATAAGTGATCAATTTTCTTTCCTTCTGTGAAATGATATATTATAAATCGATGTAGGACGGTCGCGCTCTCTCTCTCTCTCTCTCTCTCTCTCTCTCTCTCTCTCTCTCTCTCTCTCTCACACACAATGAATATGGACATACAGAGACCGTAAATAATTATGTGGTTCCAAAAGAGACAACAAAACTATATTTTCTTTTATAAATTTCCTTTCATATGTGTCTTTGTGTAATGAACTGTTTATTATAGATTGCAAATGTAATACACACATTTGCACACAGATGTATATTTTCGATCATCATTCCCTTATTTGTATATCCAAGTTTGTATATGATCATCGAGAAATTTTGAATTGTGCACGCAATATATCCAACCAGATATTAGATTCCCCATTTCTATAAACTGCAAAACCTCGACCAGAGAAGCATTCAATACAGGAAAATTTTTCGACTCTGACATCTCCCCTGATTGAAGACACACTGTTTGGCACGGGTGAAGTGTGTCGCAGTCTGTATAATGGAATGAGAACGTGTTGTAAAGTTCTAACGAGACACAAATGGAGTTTATCATTTTGTTTCGTGGATTTATCAGAATAAAGAGAATCTAATATTTTCGGTAAGTGCACATCTCCGATACCTGTTGAATAAACCCCGTATCTGATACTTTTTTTGGCGATTATACCTCGTGCATTGCATATTATGCATATGGCATGCACCTTTATTTTGCAAGAATTGATATAAATAATATATTTTATGCTCTTTACCTATTCCATTCTATCAGTATGTAATTGGCAAATGATTTATCCGCATTTATTTTATTAGAAAATGCAAATACTTGCATGCACTTACAAGTATGCAAAAAAACTATCTTATCTAAACTTCCAGAATGTTGCATTAGTATACAATCAATATTTTGTAATTGTGAGCAAAGCATAATGTTTTAAAATGTTATTTTATTTGTTTCTCATTCCCTATATATTACTATCGGAGATGTGCACTGGTCGAGTCCACCTGGAAAAATCACTCAGGTGTGACAATCACATTTGGGGTATATACAGGTAGAGTAAATTAGGCTACCTGAAAGAAATATGGCGGATAAGATGAGAAAGGTGTACGTATTTATTAATTCATGTCAGCTTTAAAGATGAAGATGCATTTAGATTTCTGATTGTTATAGCTATTTTCTCTAGATCTGAGAATGCCTTCAGAGGAAGAGAAACACTTGTTTACTTTTTCTACTCCTCCAAGTAAACCCAGAGCGACCAAGAAGGATATTGTGATTCAGATTTCTGCGTATCATAGGACAAGGCAACCATTTCCACTGCGGAAAATTTCCGTACATTCCAGAGAGAATTTATCACAAATTCGGAGACGCATACAAAATTATTTCGAAGCCTATTACAGAGAAGGGTTCGTTTTCCTTAACAAACTAAAGCCAGTTACAAATGAAAGAAAAACAACTGTTTTTAATATTCTTCGGAAAATCCCCCGAATTGGACATTCGACATCCAAGCTTAAGAAGGATTTACCGTGTAAGGCATTTCGATTCTCTGACGTAGAATACACAAATGTAAGTGTTTCCATACTTACCGTAATATAAAATTTGTTACTTTGCTTTACTTACAAGATCATGACATTGAAAATGATGATATTCGCACTTTTACTAAAATGTAGCTAAAAGGCTCATACTTTTCTGATTTCAGATTCCTTACACCTACGACGGTAAAAGATATTTTACAACCTGTTCTTGTGTCATATTTCTATTTGAAAAAATCGACCCTGAAAATGGGATACAACTTGCTGAATATAACACAATCTTGTCTACAAATCCTATGCCTGGTTTTTCGTGGATACCGATGGATATATTTTCATGGAAACGCCATCTCTTAGGTCAGTTTAATGCATGTTAGCAATTGAAAATAAAGTTAATTTTCATGAATTTAATTGATGTCCCCGCAATTGGTGATTAATTCAAAATAATGATATACTTTCAAATACAATGTAAATACCTTCAATCAAGTTACTTTCATAAACTTAGTTGATATTAATATTCAAACCCGATATTAACCAAAATCTCTTACGAGATTGATCACTGTTCGTTATGTTCAACCTTTTCATGTAACAGTATCTTGTGTCACTGTGATTATGAACGTAATATACGTTTATAATCATTAAGGTTCTCATACCATTTATTAGTACAAGCAATCCCTTGATTTCAAAACTGAAAAACAAGGAGATAAGTTTTGCCTGATGATTATGATATGCATACAATATAAAAATGTATTTTCAACTTATCATAGCAAACAATACGTTGCTGTGTTTTTCTACATTTATGTACATATCTGTCTGATTTTGAAGGTGTACTTTGACTAGCTTAATTTTCATTATACTCTACATAGAAAAATATTTTCTATATCTATATAAACTTGCTTCATTGAAGGGATATTTGCACCATTGTAAGTTAATATCTAGTTGTTCGGAACAATTAACAATCTTTATTTAGAGAGAGAGAGAGAGAGAGAGAGAGAGAGAGAGAGAGAGAGAGAGAGAGAGAGTGATAAGAGAGATTGACTTACCATTGTTTTCATATTATCATGGTAGAAAACAAGGAAATCTTACTGCTTTGTCAGTTATCAGCTGATAGCAAGGATGACGTCCTAGCTGTTCAGAAGGTTTTGTCATCTATGAAAGATGCAGATAATCTTTGTGATGAAAACGGAAAAAATCCTCTTCACTATGCCGCAGAAAACGGAAATACGAAAGTCTGCAAATTATTGCTCTCATCCCCGGGATTGATTCTTTTGAATACAGAGGACCGAAACGGCAAAACACCTATGCATTGTGCTCTCTATAGGAAACAATTGAACACAATTATCCACATGCTTCAATCAAATCCTGATCTTCGAAAGTTGGACTGTTACGGCAACAACTGTTTCAGTTTGATAGAAAAGTTGTCGTATTCCGAACAATTATTCATCATATCAAAAATTAAATTGGGAATGGTAGATTACAATCTGTGTTTACTGTTTTGGTACATTGCCATGATCAGATTAAAAAGTGATGATTTAAGTTATCATTTCGCACAAGATCTGCCGTTGTATGGAGACATAACAGAAGACATTTTTAACATTAAGAATTCACTACTACCGTTATCAACCATGTCATGTGCAAGCGTTACAAATGTGATTCTGTCGAAACATTTTCCCAAAGTACTTACGGATTACACAAATATGCTCCCCTTTCATTATGCTTGCAAATATGGTAATAAAGAGCATATTTTGCTATTATTTGACAACAGTATAGAAATTGAGGACATATGGCTTGGACTTCGATTGGCTTTGAAAGCCCAAAAATACGATGTATGTGAGACCATTTTTCACCTTCACAGAACTTTATTACTAGATGAAGAAACCGTGTGTTACATCATTGAAATCCTATGTACAACTATACAAGGAATATTACTGAGAAAACACAAAAACGTAGTTTATGAAAAAATGGCAGCACACCTGTTTCCACTCCTATCCAATCAAATTGGCGCTTTAGAACAATTTGTATTCCATTCATTATATATTGGTTCTTTCACAACTCTCGAACTACTCCAAACTCTGGGTGTAGAATTTAACATTTTCGATGAAATGGGTAGAACTCCCCTACACGAAGCATGTCAACAAAATAACGTCGAATGTGCAAATATACTTCTTGGGGGTGGAGCGAATCCAAACTCGACTGACTGGAGAAATGCATCTCCACTTCATTACGCTTGTGAAATGGGATGTAGAGAGGCAGCAACATTACTGATAAATAATACTGCAAACATGGCAATACAGGACAGCAGTGGAAGGACTCCATTGATGACTGCTATTTACAGAGGAAAAACCGATCTAACGCGATATCTGCTGCTGAACTTTGCTTCAAAATGCAACCTTAATTGCTCTGATGCATTAGGTCAATCTATTTTGCACTATGTATCGTTCTTGGAAGATGATTTAGCAGAGCATGTTTTGAACGAACTTGAAGTCATAGAATCTGATAGTAGAAGCACAACGATGGTAAGAGAAAACGAAATACACAAACGCGTGTCATTCACTTTTCAAGCAGAAAATACAGTATATAGGTGGAAAAGTTTGTCAAAGAAACCATTTGATTTTCATCGGTCAAGTATTCTCTGGAATGATGTCCACGGCACAGTGTTGATTCCTGAGCAAAAAGAGAGTCCACTTAAAGCGTGTAAGAAATGCTGCAAGTGTAGGGATTTCATTAAATCTGGAAAAGTGCATCCATGCTACAAAAGGTCGAAAAACAGAGTACACTTTTATGAAGTGTGTTTTATCCTTAGTTCTGAATATCACAGAAACAGTACCACCGAAGCTGTAAATCCCATAATATATGCTATGCTCAAAAATCGTTTTAAAGTCGCTGAATATTTACTTAGATACAAACCAGAGTTAGCGACAGAGACTGATAAATTTGGTAGAAATTTGATAATGTATGCCATTCAACAACAGGGTGATTTGTTCAAGAGTGCGATGGAACTTTTACAACCCACTGTATCTGATTTGTATTTTTTTCTTTCTAATTTGTGTTGTCGTGATACTTCCGATGCCCAGACCAACGTGAAAAGATTAGAATGTCTATTAAGTATGTTAAGAGAAGATTTATCAAATATTGAAGCTATTGATCCCATAGCCGTCAATCACATTCGCACTGCGTGTGTAGGAACTCAAGATAGTAATTGTATTCTACATTGTAACTGTAGAAATTTCCTGCCAATTGAAATTGCCGTGTTAGCACGAAACGAACCAATATTTCATTTCATTTTAGAGAAAACAAACCGAAATAAACTTGGGATTTCGATGCACTTGGCGATGTATTTTGGACTTAAAAATTTTGTGAAGGCTTTGTTACATAAACAGTCTTTTCGGCCATTAACAGATATGGAGAAAAAAATACAGAATGAGGAAAATTCTCATCTTTTGGATATTGCATGTCGATCACCACATTTGAATTCCGCTGTGGTTGGATTCTTGCTCAAAAACGACAAAGCATTCGTAAAATCAAAGGATTTAAGGGAGTTTCGAGATTTAAAAGAAGCAAGATCTTGTGTGAACTCATACATGGAATTGAAGAAATTTGACGAAATTACACCATTGGCAAAACTTTTATCACCGAAAGCTAAAAGCCTTGTTCCCAATAAACGGTCAAGCAATTCAGTCACTGCAAGACAAAAAGAAATTGATAACACGGGAGTTTTATTGATAGGAGCAGGGATAAACCTCGAACAGTTTTCTTTCAATACCACCTATATTCATGGAGTATGCGAAGCTCTATATTCAGCCTTGCTTTCCAACCATTTTAAGTCGGCAAAACAATTAGTTTTATCTGGTGGATATGTACTTTGGCAATGTGCATTGACAGATAAACAGTGTGATGTTCAAAAGCGGTTTGAGGAAACAGAGAATTACGATAACTTTATTAGCTTTTTGATCACCCGTTGCTGTAACGCAATGGTTCCGCTGCAACTGTTAAAAGAGCTTGTCAAAGTTGGAAAAAAAATTCTAAGCAATTTCGAAGGGGATATTAAAATCTTTTCAACAAAGAAACACAAGGATGGCATACAAAGAGAAATGTCGCTGCTAACTTGCCCCTTACAAAAACTATTGCTTGGGGTTCTGGATCAATTAGCCTCTTCAAGTTATGGTCCGGGAAAGCCAGATATTTTTCGGCTTTTGAAAGTATTCCCTTCCATATTTTCCTCATTCCGGTTATATAGTAGTCATATATTCAATGAGAGACTAGAACGAACGAGAATAATCTGTCGAGAGCAGCTGAATGAAATCAACTTTATCAGAGAATGCATTGAAGTACCCATTCAACACAGAGAAAATGTAACACTGCTGCATCTTGCTTGTAGCACTGGCTATGTAACTCTAATCAAGGAAATTATTGAGGTTTGTATCTTTTAATGTATAATTACTACATTATAATGTAAAAAGACAATGAATAAGGCGCGGTTGTATCACATATAGCTAGTTAAACCATTGCATTGCAATTGAAATCGTTTAAAGTCCTTCAATATGCTCGTATGGATAACATAGACTGAATCTTTTTAGACATGACATTTCTTCTGAATTATGAAAGTTGGAGTGGTCCAAGAATCTGAAAGAATATATCACATTAAACTTATTACATGTTCTGGCTTTGACCGTTGGAATCTTATGGTTACCAGTCATTGATCATTAAGAGTCAAAATGAGCAAGCATTATCAATGTATTTTCTGAAAAATGTGGAAAGTGGCATAAAAGTAGATATGGTAATTTTGCATTTACAAACCAGCAATTTCAATGAAATTATAGGAAAATCTACAACAATGTCAAGATTTACTCAAATATGTTACTTATACTACGGCATCTTTTCTAGAATTATCAAGATAAAAAATCAGTGAGCAAATTACACGTTTGTAAACAAAAGGCAATTTATTTCTGCGCAATCATTGCCAGTTTCATTGTAAAATATCCTCCCTTAATAACATTTTCTCTTCAGACGCAGTTTGGTACTTATTTACATTGTCTATACTTCCAAAAAGCATATGCTCACAAAATCTAAAAGTACTTTGATGATATTATTACTATTTTGTTTTCTTTTTTTAAAAATTAAATATCCTTATTTCATTGGTAATATTAGGCATACATATAAAGGGATGGAGGTCTGATCCCCTGTCCACTCCCAATTTGATTTTAAATTGAAAACAACTGGAAAGCTCTGTAGTGTAATGTAGATAGCACAATAGAATAAATAAAATTTTCACAAATCTCTATTTAATTAAATGTCAAGGTGGTAATTCATTTTTTTTAAATCTGAAAATATGCCACTTTTTTTTTTACCTTCGAAAATACGGATGTATATTTAATTGCTGTGATAAAATATAGAAATTCATTTCAAAATTAAGGATTATCTCCCGCATGCATAGCTCTTATCCTTGGACGAATTTGGCTCCACTTTTTGGCACTCTGTTTTCCCCTAAAATAGCTCTTACAAGTTTGTTGTTATTTCGGATTTCAAAAATTTCGGTTGAGCATCACTGAAGAGGAGACATTATTTGTCGAAATACGCATCTGGTGCATCAAAAATTGGTACCGTATACGTTTTACACACACTCATACACACTCGTTTTCATTTATTGAAAATGATATATGGGTTATATATTCGTTTATGAAATGATATTGTAACATTACAGGCTGTCATTCCAATACCAATAAACGTTGGAAGTGAAAATATAACAGGAGCACTAGATGTTGCTGCTTTTTATGGCAATAAAAAGGTTGTTGAGTACTTGATTGGAAAAGGTGCTATAATTTCATCATCGACATTCCTGTCTTGCTGCACAGCTGAACACTTTTCATTTCCTGTGAGCTGGACCAATAAAATCCATTACTTGCACGGGAATAAAGCATCAAATCTCGAGAAATGGGAAGTCTTTCAATTTCTTTTTGAAAGGTAGGTGTTGCATTTGTATATTTCTATTTTTCCCTCTACCTTGCGAGATGGTTTCCATTTTTGTCATCGAATATGTACAATGTACTAGCGTTAAGAATGAACGCATTATAGCGAGGGGTATCTTAACTTTTTATTTTCAATATAGCTATAGTATACGGCAAACTGATATTCAATGATGTCTTCGGTAAGTGTCAATTCAGAATAGAGACCCATCTATTTTCTATGAGAATCGAAGAAACATTATTGTCGAAACATGGTAACATCTCGAAAAGGTGGTGCATATTTGTCCAGCATATTAACGCAAACCTAAAATGGTTCTTGTACTTTAAGATTGGTTTTGTTATTTTTATACGCCCGTCATCAGACGGGACTTATTATGTTATGGCATTGTCCGTGCGTCCATCCGTCCATGTGTCCATAACAGCATTGAAAGTTTGTCACAATTTCTCCCTTAACAAGTGTAAGAGGGAGTTTGCATATCAGCTGGATTGGTGCATAGTGACCTACTTTAGAGCTAAGAGTAGTTTTCCGGATTTTTTTCCGTTTAGGATGCGGGTATTGCCCTGAAATGCAGTCAATTCTCCCTCAAGAAGCGTACGAGTGTTTGCATTTCAGCTGGATTGATGCATCGTGACCTATTTACATCATGTAAGTGCTAAGTTTGTCAAACAGATTTTCCAGACTTTTGTTTCATTACGGATACAGATATTGCCTTCAAATTTAGACACAAACTGCCTCTCGGAGGAGCACAAGTTCAGTTTGCATTTCATCTGCATTGGTGCATCGTGGCCTACTTAAAGGGTAGAAAAATTTCAAACTGTTTTCCAGATTTCTTTTTCGTTAGGAATACAGGTATCTCCCTGAAATGTATTTACAACCTTCCTCACAAAGAAATACAGATTTAGTTTACAGTTCAACTTCATGGCGCATCGTGAATTATTTAGGGATAAAAGTAGGTCAGATAGTTTTTGTCATCACTGTACGACGGGCGTATGATGTACCCTTTGGGGTGTAATTTTGATTTCATATTAACCAGGTAGAACCTTGATATATTTTATTCATATCCAACTGCAGCCAAGTAATATTAATATAACAGTTATATTATAGTGCCACGATTCTAAATTACCCAACTGAAGAAACTTTGAAGAATATTCAAAAAATTAATTTTTGATTTTCTATGGGGGAAACGCGATAGAATTAAAAGAAATACAGTAATTGGGAATATTGTTGATGGTGGAGTAGGGATTGTCAATGTGGAAAGTAAATTCAAATCGTTAAAAGCTATGCGGATAAAGCGCTTATCCACAAATAATTCTACAATAAAATCCTTTTTCGAATCATGTATAAGTAAAAAAAATCAATAGACGTAACCTATCTCTTGAAAACCAGCAATACAAAAATATGTGATCTTGAAAATACGTTTAAAAAACTACCAACATTTTACTATGAAGTTTTGTGTGCGATTAATGAATGCAAACTTAAAGAAAACATATATACATCAGCAGACAAAGCTCTTTCACAACCTATCTGGCTAAATGAAAATTTTCAAATAAAAAAACATTCTTTATTTTACACTCATTGGGCAAAAGATGGGATTCTGTACGTAAAAGATCTATTTGACCAAGAGGGAAATTGTCATGACATAGAATATTTCTCTGATGTAATACAAAAGAAATCTAACTGGATTTGTGAATATAATATACTTTAACGAACATTAAAACAAGTAGAAGAGAAGCTAGACACGAATAAAAACAAGTTTATCAATACAACGAATAATGACAAATTCTTATTGAGCAACAATGAAAAGGTATCTTTAGATCAACTTAGTTGTAAAATGTTATATAAGATTTTTATTTCTAAAAAATTCATTAAACCCTATTTTGAGAAAACTTTGACAAAACTTTTTAATGACTTCAAAGAACACAGAAAATCAATATATACATAAAAAAATAACAAATTGCAAAGACAAACAACTAGCTGGATTCAATTTCAAACTTCTACATAATTTATTGAACAATTATAAATCTGTGAGCATCTGGAATAAAAAAGTGTCAAATTTATGCAATCACTGTAAAATGACGGAAGATATAAAACACTTAATATTTGATTGTAAAAATGTTAAACAAATATGGGAAGTCGCGCGAAATATATGCCATTTAAACCACAGGCAATTGCATCGCTTGGGGTCAAATTTACTATATAAAGAGTAAAGGTATAGAACTCTAAATAGGGGAACCCAAGTTAGCTGATGTAAAAACAATAAATTAATTGATATAAAATTCTACTTTGTATTTTAATTTATTTATACATAATCAATCTACATTACTACCAAAGTTCATCCCGAAATTCCGTATAATTCCCAAGATATGCAGAAATGAACTCGGAAAAATGCCTATTATTTTTTGGTTGACTTTTAGCTGGGCCCTGACACTATACGACTACACAGAGTGTTTGAGCATTGCAACAAGCTATCAAATAGAATGTGCAGCATAAAACATCATTTTTAAAATGAATTTCTTACCCCATTTCATAAAATGAAGTCCGTAATAGCTCCAAGTGACTGAAAATTTTAAACCGTCTGTACTTTCAGTTATCAGTCATTTTCATCGGTGCCACTAACTACCCACATTGGCATCATTATTATAAATCGTCAAACACCCGTGATAATGTGATTTAGATAAAAATAGACATAATAAGACATTTGTATATTTATAAAGACTTGTTATTAGCATAAGTTATGTACTATAATGAATCAATATTGATAAATATTAGTATTTGAGTCTCTAAATCGTTATGGGTCCTTCCATCTCTTTTGGGTAATTAGTCAAAACTACCGTGATGGCTGGGATTGTGAAAGTAGACGGTTTAAAAAATTTCAGTCACTTGGAGCTATTACGGACTTCATTTTATGAATTGGGGTAAGAAATTCATTTTAGAAATGATATTTTATGCTGCACATTCTATTTGATAGCTTGTTGCAATGCTCAAACACTCTGTGTAGTCGCATAGTGTCAGGGCCCAGCTAAAAGTCGACCAAAAAATAATAGGCATTTTTCCGAGTTCATTTCTGCATATCTTGGGAAGTATACGGAATTTCGGGATGAACTTTGATAGTAATGTAGATTGATTATGTATGAATAAATTAAAATACAAAGTAGAATTTTATATCAATTAATTTATTGTTTTTACATCGGCTAACTTGGGTACCCTATATTTAGAGTTCTATACCTTTACTCTTTATATAGTAAATTCGACCCCAAGCGATGCAATTGCCTGTGATTTAAACATTCAGCGGAAACATATTGTTATTGGGGTTTTTCCGTCGAAAACCGAAACACACATCTTCTCAATCTTTTGTTATCTGATATTGCTTTCCTCATATACAAAATAAAAATGAAATTAAGATTTGAACAGAGACCAAAAAGAGATATGGAGATTAAAATGTATTAAAATAAATTTGCTATTGTTGTACGTACATGTATATTCTTTCATATTGTTGTTGTTGTGTGATAATAAAATTAAATATTATCAAATTGAACCCCCCCCCCCCAGATTGTGATAAGATGAATTATGTAATAGATAGAAGATCAACAGATTGTGATAAGATGAATTATATAATAGATAGAAAATCAACGGATTGTGATAAGGTAAATTATGTAATAGATAGATCAACGGATTGTGATAAGGTAAATTATGTAATAGATAGATCAACGGATTGTGATAAGGTAAATTATGTAATAGATAGATCAACGGATTGTGATAAGGTAAATTATGTAATAGATAGATCAACGGATTGTGATAAGGTAAATTATGTAATAGAAGATCAACGGATTGTGATAAGGTAAATTATGTAATAGATAGATCAACGAATTGTGATAAGGTAAATTATGTAATAGATAGATCAACGGATTGTGATAAGGTAAATTATGTAATAGATAGATCAACGGATTGTGATAAGATGAAATACATGTATGTAAAAGTATTGGGATTAGATGAATTGATGTACAAATCAAATTGACCACTTTTGTCTATTGTTTGAATAAAAGAGAAATCATATATATATATATATATATATATATATCATATATATATATATATATATATATATATATATATATATATATATATATATATACAACACAATTGCCATTGTAACATTTATTACTGAAATATAAACAATAGACATGCATATAAGTTTTCTCAAACTTGAATCCAGGAAAGAAGAGAACTGTAGTTTGAAAAAGGAGGAGGGCAGAAGTGTTTTGAAGCATTCCATCTACGAGGGACTTGATGACATTGCAGAGTTTATGCTACAAAAAGAACCTACTCATGTCGTACGGCTTCTGAATGAAGAAAGGTAAACGATACAATGTTCATCTTATGAAAAACGTATCTTTGTGGATCATTATCATTTAGCAATGCTACGTTATAGAATCTGATTTATTTAATAATGGTATTCAATACGTTTATCATATGTCATGAATTGTTTTTTATCCCTAATTTTTGCATTCTTTACAACCATTTGTCCGATTTCAACCAAACTTATGATATCCTTGCATAAGGGGAAATCAAGTTTCGTTTCAAATGAAGCACTAATTAATCTTCAGGAGAAAATATTTACTAAATAGAAAAAAAACCATGTTGCAGTGTTAAAGAAATTCAAAAACCATGAGTAAAAGTTTCATTATAAAAATTGTAACGTTTAGTTTATATATATTTGAGCCAGTGTATGAGAAAATGGGTCTGATGTCATAATGTCACAGTAAGTAGAAAGAAAACGTCACAATCGCCAGGAACATTGCACGACGTCTGTATTTTCTTTGATGCTCTCGGGAATTTCTGTGAAGCATGCTCTATACGTACATTTGCCTAATGAATTTTACTTAGCGCTTTTCTTAATAGCAGCCGCTACGAAAATAATTGGAATGGGATTTCACGCATTTATTATGTCTTTAATTACATGAAAGGTGAAGATAACAAATAATGATCAATCTCGTAACTTCCATAAGCAATACAAAATAAAGAGTTGGGCAAGCATTTGTATTGAAAATAACTTGTTCATTGATTTTATGTTTGCATAAAACTATGAAAACTTTCATAGCATATATTGTCACAAGGTGCTGATATAAAAACAATATGTCAATGTTCAATTGATACACATACATGTACTTAAGTTAAAAAAGAATGCATTTAGATAAAATGAGTTGGAAATGGAGTAAAAAATGTACCGATGCAGAATATCGACAGGGGTCAATGTTTGTCAAACTTTCTATTTTGTATTCCTTATAAGAGTTATGGGATTGATCGTTATTCGTAATCTTCATCTTTCATAACGGCGTTGTTTATAACAATGAATAAATAGGCATATATAAATATCTAAATGTACATGTAGATAATTTGAAATTCATTGTTATCTAAAAATATTAAACAAAATATTACATCACGTTCTTCTGTAAAGGTTTTATTCGTGTTACAAATCAACTAATTTGTTATAAATAATGAAACTTGGAATAAATATCATGCATGATTAAAGAGATTCGCACCTGAGACTTGTGGAGGGGGGTTGCACCCCCTTTGATAGAACACTTTAGCAGGAATGGTCTATTCTGTCATTTTCGGTCTTCAACACTCTCTTTCTCAATTTTTCTGAACGGAAAAGTACAAACTTGGTCGTTTAGTGGCTTTAAACCTTACGGTTCATCAGCATAATACATATCTAATTACAAAGTATAAACGCAAAACAAGCTGGATACAAAGGGAATATATATTTCTATCTGATTTATAATAAATATTATGAATCAGTTGGATAACATTTGTTAAAATGTTGATAAATTAATATTCCTTGGTAATGACAGACATAGATAAGCTTCTTCAAACATAACAAAATGACAAAAGAGACACCATAGATACATGTTTATGTATTATGTTTCAGGCTCTATATCTATTCATGGTTCGAATTCCCTCCATTGTTTGCATATTAAACCTATGTAAAAAAAAAATCCCCAAATTTATGTGGGGTTGGGTTGGGGTGGGAAGGTGGGTTCCTCCTTTAATATACATGGGTCAGTATCTTCATAACTTTAAGCTTACTTTCTTCCCCCTTCACCACTACCATCAAAACTAGTAGGTAAGGTTAACCATTATATAACTATCTTTCGGTATGTAATTGTTAATAGCGGAAAATAAAGGAGGGGCAACACCCCCCTCCCCCCAATTCTACACGTACCTCTATTAGATATTGCAACTTATCAAACCAATACTACATCTTAAAATGTAATATTAATACAAGATGTTTATACAAAATGACAATATACCTTTCCACTTATGTACAAAAACTTTTATGCTATAAATTGATTCTTCAGTGTTGACACAGTGATTTTCTCTATTATACCACCATGACTGTGCAAGTTTTGTACATTCTATAAAGTGTCATTCATATAAAAGTTTGATTACTGGTATTAGCCAGGCGATGAGCAACGTAATCAGGCTAATATGCTGTCGTGACTGTAATGCTTCAAAGGCAACATCAAACGTACAGTCAGATGTTCCATAAACAACCTTCATATTAATAAACGTTTCACCATTTTGACATCATGTAGGTAAGAGAAAACAATAATTTTATACATATAACTTTCCTTTTCGCTAAAAACGCCGAAAACAAAACACTACAGTATAGAGTTAAAGGGGAACTTTTTGTGGAGGGAGGGGAGAGGGATATATTGAACCAATTGATTAGTTGGATTTCATACCAAATTATTCAAATTAGAATTACTTTAAATTCAGCAGGTATGTTTCTGTATATAAAGGTGTCATCAATATTTCAAAAGCTGCAGAGATAGACAAAGTATAGAATAGCGTGATTCAACGACATGGTCTGATGCAATCTAGTGCCATTCAAGCATAATATAAGTTATACTTGATATCATTTTAAAGATGGAGTGTTTATGGTGTGGAAACAAACATGGTGTCCTCCCACATTGAAAGGAGGCACTTACACCGGCTCTCCTCTTTGTCCTACACCATTTGACAGTCCATGATTAATAAATATTTAATAGAATACGAAAACTTTCTGAAACAGAAAATAATTTGACCGGTTGTGCGAGAGAAAGTAAAAATAACTCTTCTTAAGAATTAAATGACATTAAACAAAACTGTAAATGCGGATAGCACTATTTTTTCAAAGTTTGAGGATTCGGTAATTCTGTTTTAATTTTATTGAACATATTTTATTGTACATACATGATTTATAAAAGGACCAGAAACAAGTTCAAATAACTTACGAGTTCTTCTCAGTAATTCTGAATCATGTATTTAATGGTATAGAGAAATGAAAAGAAAAGAATTTTAAAGATTCATACATCGTGCTCTGTTAGAGTCGCGGATCTCCTTTTATTAGAAAAAAATCTAAAGCCCGTACCGCTCTACAGTTTGAAATTTCTAAAGCTTGTTTGATTTGGAAAACAAATAACCTTTCAAAACATTAACCATCAAGTAATTGAACAACAAGTCCACGTTATCAATCAAAGGAACGTGTGTATTGACGGTAAAAATTGCTTCAAATTAGTGAATTACAAATAAATGTACGACTGGTACTTTGATTTGCAGTTTCGTTGTATTTCATTCTACGAAAAGTAAGTTACGTTATTAATATAGCTTTAGAGTTTTAGCTTACAAGTTTTCGATGTCTAAATAAAAACGTGCAACATTTTGACTTTATGGTCATAACTGACTTATTTTCAACATTTAAGTGCAAGTATAAATTAGTAAGACAGGATAACAATTTTGGTATTTTCTGATTCCTCAAATTTTTCTCCGTAAGAAATAATCAAAACTTAATTTTGTGATATTTAAGGCATAAGATCTTTCTCATACACTGGCTCATAGAGTGATATATATATATATATATATATATATATATATATATATATATATATATATATATATGTGTGTGTGTGTGTGTGTGTGTGTGTGTGTGTGTGTGTGTGTAAATCACTAGATTCCAACAATACTCGATAATTTTAGTGTGGGATCCACAAAGTGGATACAATGTCAAATACAAAAATACAAAAGTCATATGAAAGGTGAAGATAACGAACAGTGATCAATCTCATAACTCCTATAAGTAATACAAAATAGATAGTTGAGCAAACACGGACCCCTGTGGGATCATGTGCCTAGGAAGCATATAAAGCACGAAAAAAAACCAACATCACATATTATTGAATTGTCCAATTTTCAGGACGATCTGTCCCTTCCTTAGGACAAACAAAAACGTTTTGCAAAAATTTACAAACGTATATACACTGCAAATTACATATTTTTGTCTTGCTTCACATATCAGTCCAAAGGACGAATATGAATGTCCTAATTAGCTCGCCATGATTATTGTGATATTTTTGTTTACCAATGAGAAAACATGTAAAGATTATTATAATTTGGTCTGATCATGAGGTAATTTCTATGATGAATTAGAACAACGCACCCTATAAATCCTTCATCCTTGCTTTTTCGGAAGATTCGGTCATTATCCAACAACCTATCTTACGTAGTTTTTAAAAGGAATTTACAGTAAAATTACATGTGGTTTGAGTTTCCAGAGTTATGTTAGTACATATTTGGAAACTTAACACATTAACAGAACCTTGCTTTATCAAATTTCTCTCAAGGACAGGTATAATTTTAATGCATTTTAAAATGTGCATTGCACTTTGCTCTTGCGAATTGTTGAAGAGTACGAGGAGTTAATAGATAAATTGTTTATTTCGATTCTCAGGGATTTTCCTGCTCATCTAGTGAAATGTAGACCTTCTACAGTAAAAAAAGCGCTGAAAACCATATCATCTCAGTTTACCAATGTTTCTCGCCAAGAAGTTGGACAGTTACTTTTGACTATTTATTCAAAGGTGTGCGTGCCTCTAAAATTAGTAAAATTCTATGCTGTGGAAAATTGGCATGAAGCATTTCTAGAAGTGGACAATCACGGAAGGAACATTATGCACCTTTTTGCAATTCACGGGCTTGATAAGCAGGCGATTGAATTCATTAATCGTTTAGAAGATTTGGAGGACACTTTTAAGAAATGTGTACTTAACCACACGGATAACTCCGGTGCATCACCTTTATGGTATGCATTGGCCTTTAAACGCTGGGAAATTGCAAAACGTTTGTTATACAATAATGACGTGAAGATTAATTTTAAACGAGCTATCCCAGGGTTTTGTCAAAAACGAACATTTCATACAGGTTCCATCAACGGCCCTGCAAACAGAAACGACTTAAATGGTGATAGCAGTGGTAGTGAAACCCTTTTATACCAAAGAGAATCTGACGCGGTGGATGATGATCAACGTAAAGAGATTATGTTTCTTCTACAAAAAGCATATATAGCTGGTCAAAATGGGTGTTCTTTAATTCACTTTGCATCTTGCTATGGAACAGCAGAACTTTTTATGGATATCATTAGATTTTCCCCGCTTAGAATTAAGACACCACATGTCAAGTTGGAAGCAATATATGCACTCGCTATTCTTGGTAATCAAGTAGCTGTTTTAGATTTTTTCAAAGGAAAAGACTTGTTTTCGAAAAACTTGTTTAAATATGTATTGTGGAAAATTCTGAGACAACCATTTGTTTCAAAATGTGTGTTCACTTTTATTGCAAGTGTTGCGACCCTGATGACAGGCAAACCAAACAGACGTCCAGTAATGGTTCGGAATCTTCATGACCTTATCCAAGATATAGGTAAAGGGGATGAAATGAGACGCACAATATGTGATAGTCTGAAACTTCTTTTGGAAGTTACCCTTAATATCAAAGACATGGAAATACTTTCATTTTCAACCTTTGAAAACAATTTGTCACTTTCAAATGAAAAGTTGATGGAAATAATGCATTCTTTATTGACGAAGTCGGATGTTCAAAATGCGTTAACCAAGGACGAGGTTTTGCTTTTGGTGTCGATGAATCAACCATGGCTTCTGACCTCCATAGTAAAATCATTAGAAAACAACTCATACCTACGAAAAATGATCCAACACTCCCTATTAGGAAACATGAACATTCTTGACTGCATATTGATTGGTATGCAGAGTGACAATGGTCGATCGCACACAGAGTGGTGTGAAAATAATCACTGTCAAGTAGTGTGTTGTAAGCAAATACAGATGAAGAACAATTTATTGTTCTTGTCGACATCTGAAAACATACATGCTCATGACTTTTCTATCAATGCCGCATCAGAAAAACGTCTTTGGATATTGCTACAAAGTATTATTCCTTGTCCAAGAGACAACTGGGTATTGGAAACTTGCTGGCTACACACTCTCGTGAAAAGCTTAAAAGAGAAAAATGAAGAAGAAAAATCTTTCATGTGGGCAATTAGAGGGGAAGTACTAAATCTGCCACTGCCTGATCAAGCAGGGATTTTGTGCTTAGCTGCAAAGCATGGCAAATTACAATTGGTAAAATACTTGTGTGAAGCAAATGTTCCTATTTCTTTCAACACAAACAACGAGGTACTAGTCGAGGCACTAGGTAGGCAGAACATAGGACGAAATGCATTACATTTTGCTGTCCTGGGAAAAAAGCATGAAGCATTGAAAACTATATGCAATTACCACACACATTTAGGAGAATTTGATGTTGGAATATTATTTGATTTAGCTGCAGAAACTTATGATTGGAAGATTTTAAAGTGTTGCATTGATATGTTTGAAAGTCCAGGATTTTTTCCAAAAGAAAAACTTGAAATTTACGTCCTTAAAGGTGCATCAAAACGAAGGGAAAATTTTTGCATTGAAGTAATAAGATCTGAGAAAAAATTGAAAATAACAAAAGTTGATGAATTTGGAAGAACCATTTTACATTACTGTGGAATGTTGGGAATGGAAAAACTTTTGCAGGAGTGCATAACTTTGGTCCATAAAAAAGATGAGACGGATAAATATGGCTATTCTTCGCTAGAATATGCAATTTTGTTTGGTCATTGTGCGGTTGGAATGATTCTCTGTCAGGGAAAAAATGCAAAATCAGAGATAGTAAAAACATATCAATCGAAGAGAATGAAAACGTATGGTTGGTTTCGTTATTTCATGCAAAGGACTGGGAATGAAGAAAGTACTGAGTTTTACGTTTTATCCCCATCATTCAGGGACGCCTTTCCTTGTCATTCATTAAAACTTGGTAGATTGTTAAGATTGCAAAACGAGAATGCTGCATCAGCATATCTACGCTGCACATATTATTATCGACAAATTGATACGGTTGCCGTCGGTATTTTACGAAGCTGCATTAAATATAATTGCAACCATATTTTCAATGTTTTAATGAGTTTTGAAAACAGTGAACGATGCTTTGGAGATATTACATTGTTAATCCTTGCTATTCAATATAACCGCCAAGTGATAGCAAAAAAACTGTTTGAACTTAATGATGTTAGTGGATGGCAAAACATCAATGGTGAAAATGTTCTACATCTTGCTGTGCGAAATGGAGATCCTGAAATTATAAATCTTGTTCAAGAAAAGACAAATGGAAAGCTGACATACGCACCTAATGGGTATGATATGTCACCGCTGTTATACTTAGCTGCGCTCGGTTTACCAAATCTCATGAGAATTTTGCTGAAAAACGAGGCTATCGAAAATTGTGAACATGATTCTGACACTGAAATATGCTTATGCTCTCTGCTTCGTAGAGGAATTGGATGGTCAAAGATATACATGAGTGACATTCCATTATGCAACGTGATACCAGTTATAGATTACAATTTATTGGGTTCGATTCCAAGTTATTTCTATAAGTACTGCAAACTATTTGAGTACAAAATCAATCATAGTCCTGTACTTAAATCTATTCTAGTAGCTTGTGGACTTGGAAATACATGGCATTCCTTGTTGGCATTTGAAGTATTCACGAAAACTACGTATTTCCCACTTCTTAAGCATGTTGATGGATGGGAGAGTATCAAAATTGAATTATTGGAAAAAGTACCTCATGGACTCTTAGGGTACATGCTTGAATGTGCCATAGTATATAACAATGAAAAAGTGTTTCGTTTCCTACTACAGAAAAAAAGGAATTTGGATGTGATATGGAAAGAAAATTTCCACCACTCAATTTTCGAAACACTACTTGCTCTAGATAGATGCAATTTATTCACACTTCTAACAAGGAAATACACAGCGACTTCCGAAGATTTTAACTTATTTCGTAAAATCAAGGAAGCAATTCCACTTAAACACCTCTGGTTGTCCAATTTAGAAAGACTTGGAGCCCCTAATTGGCCTCATTTTATGAATGAGGAAATTCCTTCACGAATTCTGAAATCCGATGCTTGGTTGATAAAATCAGCAATCTTACCATCGGATTTAAAATCAAATGTTGAATCGGAGGCTCTAGTTGACAAAATAGAATTGCCTGACATAAATCATGTTCAAATCCAATCAATGACAACCGAAAGCTTTGAAACATCTTTTTCCAAATATTCAGAAGTCGACAAAAGATGTTTACTATCATCCACAACTATTATTGATTCTCTGGAGAACTTTATAACCTGTAAATCAGACACTTTGACTGATTTATGGGCAACCTTTGATTGCGATTCTAATGTTGATGACCCACAAGAGAGTCCATTCAAAGCTATCTATATTAGACTTTCAGAAATGGATAAAAAATTATTTCCATTTAGTGACAGCGAATTTGCTACAGTGGAGAGATGGGATACTGCAAAGAGAAATGTTGAGATAAACATTCTGCCCATTTTTGCAGAAAAAGTAAGTTTCTTTATTTGTATTGATTTTCTAATATAAGTACACTGTGTGTATTTTTTTTTTCATTTAGAATAAAATTGTGATATCAACGTTCTCTTTAATAGATCAATTCAGAATTTGGGCTCGACATTACAATTGACATGGATTGGGATAAAATATATCAGACAGATGATACAGAAGCGGTCTTGGAAACACTCACCGGGGAGAAATTTAACAATAAGCTTGGTGGGCTGGAAGGCACACTAGAAGATTGTGTATACATGAAAAATGACATAGAATCCCTATTTACTGAGGACTCCGTGCGATATGCAATAGAGAGAATTCCACGATTTTCAACTATCATGATAGTGTTTGATGAACGTGTTTCCTTTTCAAGCGACTATCCGTCCCATGAAAATGACAATACAGTCTATTGGGTTTTTCATTCAAAAGATTCTAAACTTTGCTATGATAGGAGACGTTTTCCAGTTTGGTATCAACTTCAGTTATACTGGAAAACTTCAGTTGCACTTCATTCTTCAATATACAAAATTGCAAACATTAATTCAGATACGGAAAGACAATCCGTTTCATTGCATATTGATATTCAGTCATTCGAACTAAGAGACCATGAAATATTATCCCGATTTCTGTGCGAAGGTTTGTACAGGGAAATCATGATGATAGCTTGCTACTGTGATGGTTTATTACGACTAAGAAAAATATCGAAAAAGGTGAAAATAGTTAAAGCAAGTCAAAGCAAACCACTGGGGCTGTATTTTGCCAAAGAAGAAGTCGAGATTAGAATACTCTATGAGATATCCACCAAAAAAGTGAATACCTGTCGAAATAAATTTAGAAAATTTCTTTTACAAGCAGAAAGGCGACAATTAGAGAAACAATGGCATCGGGAAAATACAGAATTGTTGACAACGGGCGTTCGTGAATTTGGTTTTGAAGTACATTTTATTTTGGATGAACGAAGTATTTTGTCAAAGTGTTTAAAATTGTACCAACGTGAAATGTCAGACCCTCTTCTACTGATCCAGAATGCAGTGGAAAGAGAAATAACACAATCCAAACGATGTTTGATGGAATTTTTAAAAGATATATATTTGTCTTTAAGATATCCAGTTAAAAAAGAAAGCAACACAACAGACATTCAAACTGGATTTTGGAAAAGGACACTGGACCTCACAAAAATTAACAAAGGGAATCTTGTGAGAGTATGTAAGATCGACCACTCCAATATTTCAAACGATTATGATTTTTCATCTCATAGAAAGAGAAACATTAATTTGTCCTTTATAGCAAATGGTACCAAGCACCCCGCCATAAATGATAGAACTACTGAGGTTTGGGAAAGAGTGGATGCTTTAAAAGCTTTGAAAGAAGAAACTCCAGATGGGTGTTTCAATGATCTACTTTTGGTTAATGATGCAGTGTATTATATCAGCGATCGTATCTACATCAACGAAGTTTTTGATTTTTTGCCCAGAAATGTTGAAATCAACGGTGATACAATAGTTACACGTGAAGGAGGAAACTTCAGTACTCTTGAAATTGCATTGATGAATTTTGTAGCTTCAGATATTCCTTCTGTAGAGGTGTACAGACTGCTATCACATGCTAAAGATGAAATTGTTCGAATCTGTGGTGTTACAAATGTTCAAATCGATTGGAGAACTTTTATCAGTAAGTCAGATATTTGGTATTTTGGAGACTGTATATATTTGTTGTTGTGGTCTTTGTTTGAACTTGTCTGTTCAGTGGAGCGATGTTGCCTTCAACAAAAACGTCATGAGGAGATGTTAGAATTGTTATCAAGCATCAGAACTCTGAGAATTAGTCAGGAGTCCGATGAATATAGACAATTAGCAACGGATATGAAAAGCATATCATCTAAAGGGATCGTTATCAGCTTAAAACATAAAACAGAACTTGACTGTGTTTTCATGTCTGCTGCAACTGAACCATTTACGGATTTGCTGCGGCAAATGTGTGTTTTTCTTGCCGAAGAAGATCTTAAATCCTACGTTGCAGATGATGATTTTTGGAAAAGAGACCACACTGATACACGAACCATGAGATTTTACGACAAGAAGGATTATGAATTGATTTTAGATCAGTATAGCGGAATCCGAAGAGCTCTTGCGTTTTTGAGGACACATACAGACTTTGATCATGTTAGGAAAAATAAGATACATGATATACAATTTTCGAAATCTGAAGAAAAATCAGATGTGTATTTGAAAAGAAAAGTCTTAACTTTCATGATCGGTCCCATATACCTTGATATGGCTGGATCTGTACATCGAATACATAAGGTTCTTAATCTGAAATGGACAATTACTCCCCCTCGTGTTCCAGTGATAGGAAGCTGCATTCCACCAAAACTCAATAAGGAAAAAAATGTTCTGACATTTCCTCTTAAAATGTTCAATTTCTTAGATGAGAAGTCGGATTTCTTAATGAAATCTGTTGATGCAATGGGGATACGAGTTGATTTTCTTGATCATCAATTTAAAAAATTGCAAGATTTGCATATTACAGAACAATTAATACACGAACAATTTGAAAATACCTTAATTGTTGGTATTGGCAGAAACTACCTGTCTGAAAACATTGCCTATATGAAAATTAATCATGAACTTTCGCCAGAAAGTTGCATAATTCCTGTGCTGAAAGGATATCTTCAAAGGAAAATCCAAGGACAAACTGATATTGGCCCCTCCATCAAAGCGCGAAAGAATGACAAATTGTATTTTCTTGTAAAACATGATACCTTTATTCATTTCAATAGAAATGTGTCCAAAGAAAGAAAAAGAAGCACAGAAGAATATGTAGAAAAGATTATCAACAAAGTTAAATTCTCTATAGTGTACAAAAAGAAAACACACAAGAACAAGGCACCGGTTATACCATATACAATTACACAGGTAGGGAAAAGGTATTCCCCAAGCCTATTCTCAACAACAAAGACGTCTTCTATATTACAAGGCTATTCTTTGACTGTGAGAGATTCAACTAGACACTTTCGATTACAAGCCCAGTGTGTGCACTGTCAGACATACCTTGGAATCATTACCTCCTGTGATATGATAGACCCCATTGAATGTATCTCTATCAATGGATAGACAATTTCTATTGTATTTAATATTGCTCATATTCATTTCGCTTATTTCTTATTCGAGAGCATTCTAATGCGACCAAAAAAAGAGATACAAACAAACCAATCAATATTTCTTACTTTTACTGTCAGCAAAACTGTACCTATTATTATAAGAATTATTATTATCAATTCCAATGTTTATGCTTCCCAATAAAAGTTTGGGAACATATTGGTTTTTCCTCTGTTTCTTATTCTTATTAAGGTCTTTCGTTTCCAACGGAATACCCCTATTGTTATTCTTAAGTTTTTTTTTCTCTATTATTATTTTTTCTTACAAATTTTGTCTCGGAAATGTGACTCTTAAAAATTTTCAGAGATGATAGATATTCTATCAAACTCAATAGCCCTTTTTCGATTTTGAGTACGTCAATTATTACGTAAGATATTGACGTTTTCCTAAATTTTAGGGGGTCAGTTTGTCCAGGAGTATTCTTGGAAACTTTTCAAAATAGCAATTTCAAATTTTCAGTGATTTTATAGGACACTTCATAGCTGTACCTAGTCGCATTCGAATTTCTTTAATTAAAAAAAAAGCACAAAAGCTCGTTAGAGGCCATTCCTTTAAGTAAAGGATCGATAAAGGTAAAAAGTATTTTTTAAATATCTTAAAGACTAAAAACAATTTCTTAAGTATTATTGCAGTTGTTTGTGTCAACGTTTTGTAACTTAGGTAAATTTCATGAGATTTGACGAATATATAAATTTATGACAACATAAACAACACACCGTCATAGTTCAGCACCAATACACACCTCAGAATGTCTAAGCCTTTGAAATGTTCATGATTTTTGGTCTGAAGCGGACAGAAAATGAAGTAGGCGGCCATTTTTAACCACTGTGTTAAGACTTAACACAGGTACTGGAGGTGGATTAAAGTTAACACAACGTTAACACAGTGTTAACGCAAACTCGCATTTTGAAAAACAGTTAATCACATGGTTAACTTTAACACAGAAGTTAACACCGAGTTAACACTGTGTTAAAGTTAACCAGCTTTCGAAAAACCGGGCTATTTTAAACAATGTGCCATGTTCATTTTCTTTCTTGCAACCCCTTTTAAAGGGTTGTAGGGTTGATCCCTAAAATTGAATATCCCAATTAATATCTCGAAAACTATGAACATTTTGCTAAAGATTGGAGAACAAAAAATATAGATAATTACAATACGTATTTCAAGAAATCGAGTTTTAAGGGTCAGCTCATTAAATAAGTGGCTGAGAGGGGTAAAAATATATCTCAAAAACTAAAACGAAGTTTTCAAGCATTAGTGAAGCAAAGTTGTTGTGACGCTGTGCACCTGCTGACGTCAGCAAAATGATCATTGATTTCTCAATGAGGGATTTATTGGGGATTGTACGAAAGTTCTATATTCCTTAAGTTTCTAATTAAAGACTAAAATAAACTATTTTTTGCGGGAGGTTTACAAATAATGTGAACCAAAGATACTAAATCTTTGTGTGAGAGTGAATGTGCGTGCATTGTAATTTGAACTTAGGAAGATATTGATCTATAACAGTTTTCAGATTTCAATGAAATATTCTAAAATTGATGTGGCAGATATATTTTTGGACTATCTATGACGTAGCGTCGTCAATATCGCTTACACACATACGCAAACATGTGTGTTCAATTTTGATTGAATGATATTTAAATAACTTGTGAATCTCTTATAAATGAGAAAAAATGGACTGATATTGACATCATAGGTACTTACATGTACTACAAAACTTAATTAGAATGTAAAATGATTGGTTGTATTAAAGCACAGTGACACTACCTTTTAAATGTGGGGACGTTTGGGGAACATCCGTAACGGGCCCTGTTACAACTAGAACTGGTCAATATTGACATACATTGATATACAGATATTTGTTATTAAACTAATGGACGATTCTAATGTTGTTCTACAAACTTGTAAAATCATCTATCACGTCTCAAGTATTACATGTGTAAATACTGTAAATGATTATGTATAGAGTTATCACATATTACCAGGACTTTTTACAATGTGAATGGCTGAAATATTGCCACAACGGCGTAAAACCATAATCAAATAAATCAATCAATCAGTATGTATGTATGTATATCATATGTAGGTATGTGACATTCGAGACTGTGGAGAATTTTCATCTCTTAAGAAAAGAATGAATCAATATATTTAAGGGTGAAATGCTGTTTCCAAGAATGTTTAGGTTTTGGTACTGCCCAATATTTTTTTTTTCAAATAGGGGACTGTGAAAGCATTGACTACGGGCATGTTCATGAATAACAAAGTATGTGGTGTTTACATTATGTACATAATGGCGTAGCTCGATCTTCAAAGGAAGGGGGGGGGGGGGTCAGTCACTTAGAAATTATATCTTAAAGGACACAACGCATGTTTCTAAACTTTTTCATTTTTTCAGCAAAATTAACTCTTTTTATGCCTAAAACTACTTTAAATGTGTTTTAAATGAAATATTTTGCGTAGTTTTCGAGTTTGAAAGCGATGAAATTCAAATCTTGCGATATGCATATATTCTTTCGCTAGTTTACGCGCCATTTTGTGTGACGTCATATGCGCCCTCGGGTTTGAAAACATCTATTATAGCCATTTCATAAACAGATTAGATTTAATCGACAAAAAACCAATTGTCACGTTAACGGCTTGTAAATAATAATGCATTAAGATGTTTTGTGCCGTGCTCGGGTGTACTAGTTGTCGGTAGAAAGGATTTAGACTGAGTATTTTTCAATTTTTCGAAGGAAGGTACGAGAAAAAAGACGTGGATAATTTTTTTGTTGGAGCAAGAACTTTACCTTAAAAACACACCCAGTCACCTTTTCAAACATCGCTTGGACAGAGACCCTGATAAACTGCGAGAAAATGGATATATCGAAGCTATAAGCACTGGTAGGCCTATAGCATACTTCAAATTCAATACACACTCGGATCAACTGACCTTCACCTTGTAACAACATATATCGACGATACAATGTAACTTCTACCAACTGGTAGATTTACAACAACAAAAAATAAAGATACAAAATAATTGAACTTTTAATTATACAAATAATAGAATATTGTATTTCCTAACTTTAAATTGAATTATAAAATTATTTCTTTATTGAACTCGTAGCATCTTGAGTGCGTCAGTAGGCTATATCGCCGTGCTCCCACTTCGTACTTCCTAAAGACGTGCAGATCACAATTCAAAAATAGTAATAAGATTGCTTTATCAAAATAAAATAATGTGATTACCACTTTAAATTTGAATATTGTTATTGATTTGTGTGTGTGTTGTCTTTTTCTTTCTTTCCGAAATGCACGCGTGACAATAGCTTGGCATAGGGCCTAGTTGTCAACAATTTAACGTATCATAATTTGTCTAATCCAAAAATAAATAATGATTGCACTGTTTATTTTAGAAAACAGCGCCAATTACAGATGTATAAAGGAATAACATCTCCAAACAGTTTGTAGACAGCGACCCATATAAACATTATTTACTCACAATTTTGCCGATTTCATACACGCTTTACTCGCTATATTTGGGTATTTACATCGTTATATGTCTGCACTGGTGGCGAACACATATAAAACTCGGACAATTTATCAACATCGATTTAAATGTTGCCCATGGTAAATTAATTAGGCCCCTAAAAGTTGAGTTTTTAATAATATCTCGCAGTACTTTCACAATCCGAAGGGCGCATGTGACGTCACTGTACTACGTGACTACCTACCTAATTAACTTGACTTTTTGAAATCGGGGCTTAGATTTAAGTCTGTATTGTGGTTAATTATCGCAAAATTTCGGCGAACGAACTATTAGAATTAATTACTATAAGCATAAAGAAGACAAAATGCATGTAATATTGTATACTTTGAAAAGATGAGATATGTCCTTTAAGGGAAATTTAGTAGGGTTAGGAATTTTGCGCTAAATATTGGGCCTTGAATTTTGTATATATGCTTTGTAACTGATGGGCATATTACTCAACGTAATAAAGTGAGTACACATAACTAATAACAAGCCAAAACAGGGACGGATCCAGTAATTGCGGTTAGGGGGGGGGGGGGGACGCCGCCCCCACTATATGAGACAGGAGGTCTGGGGGCCGCTTTGAGGTTCCTGGATTTTACAGATTTTATAGGGCTTGAAATATGACTCCTATTTAGTCATTTGTACTATTTCCTAAAATTTTTGATAAGGTGAAATTAATAAAATGACGCAAATTTTAAGGAATTTTGGAAAAAATTAAGTTCTCCCAATAAAGTTACTCAAGAAATCAAAAGATTTTGTCATCTATTTCTTCGGGAGTGGAAGAAATTATTGCTTCTTTTATCGTTTAGTACATTTTTCTAAACAAGATATCACAATTTACCTTAAATTTGAAAATTTTAGGAGGGGGGGGGTGGAGCTGGCTGCGCCCCCTTAAATCTGCCACTGAAAAATAAAAAAGAACAAAGTCCAATTTTACCCACTTAACGATGCAAGTACAGGGGGATAACTCAATTCAAAATAATGTGATTTCATTCATTCTTTCTCTTTTAGTTGATCATGATGCACTAATTGGACCTAACCCATCAAAATCTTAAAATTTTGTGTTTACATGAAAATATCATTAGATTCACTAATCTAGTTCACAAAAACATTTCTAAATACGTTGGAATCAATAAGAAAACCATAGGAAACCTGGAGTATCTTCATGTATTTTTAAAATATTCATTCGTCATAGACGTAAATAAAGTGACCAAAGGACCTTGTGGGGAAAAAAAACCAGTATATAAGAAAATTCACTAAATTAGGCGTAATTAGCAAAATAAAAAGCAATCAAACAAACTTTGACTTTTGGTCTGGAATAGTCAGAAAAGATGTTCTTTTATCTCTGAATAGTTCCATTTTATGTTACACTCTTCATCTTCAAAGTCGCATCCCCATTTGTGCTCATCTTTCATCACATGGGTTCATTTCATCAGTTCAAGCATACACGCTTACCATTCAGTACTAAAACATGGAATATACAGAGAAAGTGTGTTAATTTTAATGTTTTATGCTCATCAAACTCCATATGATTCATAGTTTATTACAATGTACATAAAACGTAATGAAACGAACTTAAGTGTGACCTTCCAAAAATAAGAAGTGTTGTGCCAAATAACAATATGGAGCATATTCTATTTGTTGACATATGAAACAACATCGAATAATGCCGCTTAGTGCTGCGTGCGGTCTGTCAGTTGCTACATGTAGATATGTGTTACTATAGTATTTTGTGTATGACACCTATCTTTAATTGTAATGTTTATACTTTATCGAATTTTTACAGTTTAAGTTGTTTGAACATATTTTCGGAATTTGTGAGTTCAAATGTCAATTTTTTTCAGAGCTATTTTTTTTCATTATATGTATCTATTGCATACATTGATGGTAACATGTGATTTAAAGTGTAAAAATGTACTTGTTATTTGTTTTGTTTGTAAGTCTGTCTTATGATATCATGAAATAAAACATAGCTGAGTTGTCTCTTAGTCCTTACTGTTCGGTTACACGTTGTTTAATAGGGCATTGATATAGCATTCATATGACTCTACAATGAAAGCAATCTCTCACCAGAGGGCGTTACGCTACGCTCCACAACACCTCTGCTATCGTCTGATTTACAAGAATTTTGTAAAACAGATCGTCTTTAAAAATAAAATAAATCTGCATCATTTTCATAAATAAAACATAAATTTATGAGTTAAAAACACATTGGTAGGTATCGAAACGCTGTATTACATTAGTGCAACCTCAATATTTATGGAGCTATTTTGTCTTCTCAAATGTATTAATTTCACTTTCACTTCGAAACTATGGACTCTACATTAGAAAAACTAGCGAGATTATAATGATGAAAATCTGACATTACACAAAGAACAGGAACATGTCTTTCTGTTGGAGTCAAAGACGCCATTTTGTCCGTGCGAGATTATGTGGTTAGCCGAACTATTTATCAGACTATAACAGAGGTGAAAGTGAAGCTTGCGTAGCGCGCCCTCTGGTGAGAGAATGCAATGAAAGGTGAAGATAACGAACAGTGATCAATCTCACAACTCCTATAAGCAATACAAAATAGACAGCAATCACTTTGACGATATGATCTTGAGTACACTAGGGAAAACATTTTATCTAGCAGTAACTTGGACTGTAAAATGTGACTATTAGAATGTAACAATGACTATAACAATCACCATGACAACAGAATGTATAAGTCATTATGACTATGGAATCTAGCGGTCAGGGAGACAATAGAATATAGATGTGAAAAGTTGGAAAACAACTGGCATTCACTATGATCATAAAATCATACAGTCAGTAGAACATGAAATGTAGCAAACACCATGACCATATTATCTATAACAGTCACTCGAGTTATAGTTAGAACCATAGGATATATCTGTCAATCTTACCACACAAAATAGTAGTGACTATGACCATGGAATAGATTGATATATCAGTCATTGTGAGAAGAGAATTAAGTCACAATTACAGCAAAATGACTCATGTATATGGAATGAATGATTTAGTGGTCAGTGAGTCCATAGAATATAGTGATTCCTTTATGTAGAATGCGGCGGTCACTTTACATAAAATATAGCGGTCACTTTACATAGAATGTAGTGGTCACTTTACATATAATATAGTGGTCACTTCACATAGAATGTAATGGTCATCCTACATAGAATATATTGGTGACTTTACATAGAATATAGTGGTCATTTTACATAGAAGATAGCGGTCACTATACATAGAATATAGTGGTTACTTTACATAGAATATAGTGATCACTTTATATAGAATATAGTGGTCCCTTTATATAGAATATAGTGGTCATTTTATATAGAATATAGTGGTCACTTTACATATAATATAGTGGTCACTTTACATAGATGCAGTAATTACTTTACATAGAATATAGTGGTGACTTTTCATAGAATATAGTGGTCACTTTACATAGAATGTAATGGTCACTTTACATAGAATGTAGTGGTCACTTTACATAAAATATAGTGGTCACTTTACATAGAATATAATGGTCATTTTTCATAGAAGATAGCGGTCACTATACCTAAAATGTAGCGGTCATTTTACATAGAATATAGTGGTCACTTTACATATAATATAGTGATCACATTACATAGAATGTAGAGGTCACTTTACATAGAATATAGTGGTCATTGTACATAGAATATAGTGGTCATTTTACATAGAAGATAGCGGTCACTATAGATAAAATGTAGCGGTCATTTTACATAGAATATAGTGGTCACTTTACATAGAAAATAGTGTCACTTTACATAGAATGCAGTAATTACTTTACATATAATATAGTGGTCACTTTACGTAGAATATAGTGGTCAATTTACAAAGAATATGGTGGTCACTTTACATAGAATGTAGTGGTCACTTTACATAGAATATAGTGGTCACTTCACATAGACTATACCGGTCACATTACACAGAATGTAGTGGTCACTTTACATAGAATATAGCGGTCACTTTACATAGAATATGGTGGTCACTTTTCATAGAATATAGTGGTCATTATACATAGAAGATAGCGGTCACTTTATATAGAATATGGTGGTCACTTTACATAAAATGTAGTGGTCACTTTTCATTAAATATAGTGGTCACTTTACATAAACTATAGTGGTCACTCTACATAGAATATAGTGGTCACTTTACATAGAATATAGTGATCAATTTACATAGAATGGATTGATCAATTTATATAGAATATAGGGATCAATTTACATAGAATATAGTGATTACTTTACATTTGATATAGTGGTCACTTTACATAGAATATAGTGGTCAATTTACAAAGAATCTGGTGGTCACTTTACATGGAATGTAGTGGTCACTTTATAGAATATAGCGGCCACTTTACATAGAATATAGCTGTTACTTTACATAGAATATAATGGTCACTTTACATAGAATATATTGGTCATTTTACATAGAAGGGAGCGGTCATTTTACATATAATAGAGTGACCACTTAATGTAGAATGCAATGGTAACTTTACATAGAATGTAGTGGTCACTTTACATAGAATATAGTGGTCACTTTACATAGAATATAGTGGTCACTTTACATAGAATATAGTGGTCACTTTACGTAGAATGTAGTGGTCACTTTACCAACACTAGAGTGGTCATTTTACATAGAATGTACCGGTTAATTTACATAGAATGTAGTGGTCATTTTACATAGATTGTAGTGGTCACTTTACATAGAATATAACAGTTGCACTGAACGTCTTGCTGTTATAGGAAATGACGTTTTCCAGCCCGTCTTGTTCTTGAGAAAGTACAGATATAAGGACATTGAATGCAGTTCCGCGCGCATTACAGTAAAGTGTGAAGGAGTTATTCCCCATTGCATACATCCTCTCACTGCCATAACTCGGCGTAAAAGTACACCGAGATCCCGGGTATTACTGTCATACGAGTATCTGCATATTAAGCTTTGTGCCGTAGTTGATTTAACTGCACTTCTTAAGTCATCAGTTTATACATACAGAAGTCAAAATCAGTTATGGGACAAACTTTGATATATCTAAGATTTGTATGATGTTTGTGGTGTTTTTCCTTTTATAAAAAGTGAATATAACTGGAGATGCACCAGTGGGCGGAACCATCATTTGCATATTTTTTAAAAGTGTGCTGTGTAAATAAATCATTGAACACCACCTGACAATTTCAACACATTCCTCATTTAAATTAAAGTTCAAATCAAAATTCCCGAGATCTAGGCTCTCGCGACTGTGTCGATATCCATTTTATCATTTCCAAGTTCACGAAATGCGTAATTCATTTCAATTTCATCACATGCTTGTGATTAAATCCTCATGATCATCATTGAATAAAAACTGTAGACCCGTATCGTGTAAATCGCCAATGCTTATAGGTGAGATGCTCTGATCAGAGACATTATGCACATCCATTCCCATCAACAGTCGGGTGAAAGTGCGCGATGAACATGCTTGGCGGGAAGAAGAAAATACACGAGCAATCACCTGGAAAAAACTTTTCCTTTTCATTGGAACAATTAAAAAAAATCAAGCCATATCCAGATATTTTATTTCTAACTGGTCATGATACAAGTACAACTCAAAGTTATTAAATATTTAATTCGGCTATCTCCTACTCGTCACCGCCCTTCTTCCAAATAAATCAAAATACACCGAAATAGATATACCATAATTATTACTTATACACATTCTGAATTACCACATGTAGTAACTGGATTCCTTTTTTCCAGCTTGTTTAAATGCCATATTGATACATGTATCATATTTAAATGATACAAAATTAGAATTAATAAGCTGAATATATAAGATGTATTTGATTTTCATTCATTGAAACATTTTTCAAAGGGTCTATGAGACAATTTACACTGGTGAAATTGCAGCATATGAATATCCAATCATATGTTAAACATATGTTGCAAGTTTACCTGTATACATGAAACCGTCTCCCACTGGATCTTCGTGTCGAAGGTTCATTAGCTGGTGTTTTTTTTAAAAAAAACACCCTGAAAACATATCTTTTTAAACTTGCATTTAGTCTGTAATTTAAAAAAAAACAACAACTCAGTTTTAGTATTATTTTTATTGATTGATTGTATATTGTTTAACGCTCCTCTCGAGAATTTTTCAATCACATGGAGATGTCACCAGTACCAGTGAAGGGCTTCAAATTTCGGCGTATGCTCGGTACTTACGGCTAGTGAACAGTGAGGGTTATTTAGCGTTCCACACCTGCTGTGATACGGGACATCCGTTTTAAAGGTAATCTCCAAAGACCCGCGGTATTTACAAGTATACATGATAATGAGCGTTTGGGGATTGGACTATCACTCCCTGTTTTAATGACTTACGTCTGTCGAGGCCGGGATTCGAACCTCGAGCTTCCGCATGCGGGGCGATCGGTATACATCTAGACCACCGCAGCGGTTTAGGATGACAGTGAAATATAGATGCGGGGAGGAAGGAGGCATTCACACTTTCTTATCAGATGTGGGAACTTGTTGGAGATAATTTTCATTTTCATATCATGTGTTTTTAAATTGAGTTACCCATGTGATGCTCATTTCATGCCCCCATCATCTATTGCTCTGCGTATATCTGTTGGTCGTTCAATCAGACAGTTAGTCAGTATGTTTTAGAAATCTTCCTATTCGCAATAACAGGACTACCATTTAATAGAACTAAGTAGAAATCCTTATCTAGTGTAAGTAGATTCTTTTTGGATCACACAACAAAAAATAGTATAGCACCAGCTGGGTCTACGACGTTTACCGTTTTATATTTATATTACAAATCGCATTTTCCTCTATGAACCAACCAATTTCAGCACGCGACACAATCCCTTCACATTGACTATGAACGGATTATGAACTAGCTTAAAGCACGCGACTGAGAGAGCGTAATGGTTAAAAAAAAATAGAACATCTGTTACAAAGATCTCGCAAGTCACACCTTTGGATTAAGATTGTAAACTTACGTGGATTATCATCCCATTCTTGCGGTCTCCTACCTCCAAAATACAGTGCACCTTGCAGTGTTGATAAAAGGCAGGGTGAGACCAAATGTGACGTCATGTCTATGTGTTGACGTACGTCACAATAACTACTGTGACAGAGGCTAGGAGTTCGTTTTATGCAACAAAATAGAAGTAATGTAAACAAACGATATTTTAGTAAATGAATATAAATATAAGAAATGAACATCACTTTTGAGCTGTTCATGGTCAATATGAACGGATTTGGATTTGAGGCAAATTCTCTGTAAATCGCTAGCGCGATTCACAGAATTTGCCTCAAATCCAAATCCGTTCATACTGACCATGAACAGCTCAAAAGTGATGTTCATTTCTTAAATATACCAGTGCGAATCAGGTGAGCGTTATGACTTGTATATCGACGTGATTTGAACCTCAGCACCACCTGTATAAGTATACCTGTGATGAGGTGAGCCATGTTAACTAATTGAAATGAACAATAGCTAAACACATATACGTTCAAAAGACATTTGCTAATGAAAATTACCAATAGCCAAACTCAAACTTGTTTAGTAGACATTCACTAATTAAAGTGAAATCAGCTAAACATTCAAGTTGATTAGGTATTCGCCAATGTAAAGTGATCAATAGGTAAAGACATGTACGCTCAGTAGATATTTACTGATTGAAGTTACCAATGCGAAGAATTTATGACAACAAATGATCGCTGCTGTTTGCATTTCATTCCAGTTTCGTTTACAAAATTGCTTCGGTGTTAAATCAACATGTATAAACTTGTAAAGAAAAATACTCAGCGAATTTCAATGTGTTCTGTATTTTATTGAGGAAGTATGATACATATTGATATGAGAATATTCTAATGTTGATTTTAATGTTGATTTCAAGATAAGAAGAGATTTATCTAAAAGGAAAAACAAGTTTTAAGAATAATCATTTATTGATGTCCACATCTACAATGACCATCGATACAATGGGGTCGTCCCTGCGGGCACCTCTCATGACAATCAGGTCCCGTGCTGCAGGCTCCTGTAAAATGGAGGAAATCATGAAACATCTCAATAGTTTGATCTAAATCATTAAATTTACTTTTTTGGGGAACACATTAGGGTATGAACAGCGACGCTTCAGGCCGGTGTGCGTCACGAAGATCATCAGAGCTTCATGAAAAGTATTCCGGCGCTTAGCGCTTCCTGTAAAAAAAAAAATTGACGGCGTGAAGTGTTGCAGTTCATACCATCAGATATTTTCAAATTTCTTATATTCTACTTTCATTTATGCTGAAATTTCAAGCTCAAATCCATGTATTATATATATCTGTATTCATATGCATATTGTTTTGAAGTACAACGCATCCATGAGGAAATGGCTATCATTAGAAATTCTATAGAAATCAGAGGGAAAGATAATGGAAATATAAATCTCTATCATTAAGGAGATTAGTAATATGTGTTCACCGCTTCCTATGGCTGGTGTAGTACACGTGCACAGACTGTCCACACAGTGAAGCTCCGCCCCCGTGGGACACATCGTTAGTGAGCAGTCTCTAGGACCAGTTGTACAGACCTCGGCATATACTAAATACAGGAAGAGCAAACAGGCATTTAATGTAGGTCATTTAGTGATTAAGTAATCAGTTGCGAATCAATGAATGCAAAAGTACTTACTCCTCCAAATTGCTAACAATTCTCTCACTCAGAAATACTGATCGTCCCATCCAGATCAAAAATCAAACAACGAAAACAAAACGAAAACAATAGAAACACTAAACAGAATATAAAAAAACAAAACACAGTAACAAAACAACACCACCCCAAAACATGTGGTATACTAGAAGTTAGTATGAAGATGTCTGTCTGATGCGATGTGGATGTCTCAGTACCAAATACGAATGAAGAATTGTAAAATAAGTTGTTGTAGACAATCAATTAAAAATCATCATTTTGTAATGATGTGGATTTTGAAAACGATCTGTCATTTGGTCAAATGCTATCTGACATGTTTGATACCAATTGTCGGGCTGTTCTTTGCATACTATGTTTAACACTAACTCAACTCCGGATTATTCCGTTTATCTGAACAAGAGATATACCTAGGGCTCACGGCGGGTGAGACCAGTCGACAGTGGATGCTTACTCCTATGTACCTGATCATCTTTCAATAGAACTAAGATGTTTAATTGAAAAAGTCTAGGTATTGACTAATGGAACTCGCTCAATAAGATTAACAAAATTATTTAAAGTAAAGGGTGATATTGTGAAATTTTGTATGATAATTCACAAGTTCCGTTTACGGATGTTTTAAAGAACAAATTAGAATTCAGTGGTGTGTCTTTCCGCAGCCCAGTTTTACATGAATTATTTTATCTTTGTCTGTCAATCGACTCAACGCAAAATAATACTTTAGCTTCTAATTGATGAAAATTAGATCAAAATAACGCCTAGATTTTTCGGAAATAGAACGATAATTTTAGGTGTACTAAGACATAAATAAATAAATGAGGATAACAAACAGTGACCGCTCTCATAAATCCTAGAAAAGATACAAAATCAAGAGAACGGCAAACACAAACCCCTTGACACACCTGGGATCAGGTGTCTAGGAGGAGTTGACTGTTGACCGAATGTTGGGTGTAAACAAGGATACAACAGTTGTGTTTTCAAAATAAGATTTTTATTGCATAGATATAGTGTGAGAGTGAAGGCGATTGACAGGAGTTTATTCAGGAAAAGATGATACCTGTTACGTACAGAGGCTTGAACACTGCATAAGAAATCAAACCTTTTTGACTGAGGAAGAGTTTTAATAGCCAAAATATCTATGAGATTTGAAGGCACCTGTGCATTTGAAAGATTTGTTGTTGAAATTTGAGAGAATAACAATGAATGAAACTTCATACCTGCAACGATCACGATAGCGAGAATTAAGACGACTTTCATGATGGAAACTTTGTTGTTGGTCTGTGGAAAGAATTCGACAACTTGTTAGCGTTAAAAAATTATGTCATATATATATACTGTCTGAGGTTAAAAGTAGAGGGCCAAAATGCTCTAATAATAGTACAACTTAATATCACGACACGGACGCGTCTCTATTGTCACGAGATGTACCAAACCACACACCTTGCCAAAAGATGAGTTCCCCAACCAGAATATTTCAAGACCTTTTCCCTTGATATTAGAATGATGTCATAGCCGGGAACAAATATACAGAAAATCAAGTGCAAGCTTAATGATCTTAGATATCTGATATCTCAAAGTGAACTTGAAAAAAAGACACCACTGTGTCTTCCAAATGTGCTTCGTATTTAGATATTGATGTTAACGGCAGCAAAACTGAATTTTATGACAAACGGGATGACTTCAGTTTTTCCATCTTCAGCTTCCCATAATCATCTAGCAGTATTCCATCATCACCTGTATTCGATATTTATGTGTAGAAATAGTATACATGTATACGACATCTCTGAAGATGTGGTATATCAACCTGACAAGAATATCCTATAAGTTACAAATTACAAAGCACCAGTAAGGAATTTTGCATGTTAGCGAGATCCATATTTATTTATTACAGTTATATATTGGTTTTTTTTTTAAAGATTAACTTCGGAATTCTGAAGCTGTAGGTCATGTATCACCACACTATTGATGACTGATGACATCACACCACACATTAATGTTGACTGATGAGGATGGGATGATGTTGGTTGTAATGTATGAATAGAGAACTTTCGTTTGGACTGCAATTCAATATTCAATAGTGAAGTCTGTAGTCCAACTTTGGAATGCCAAAGGGAAGTATTAAGGTTTACTTAGGAGTTGTCTTTCATGTGAGTTAAATTGTAATGAAAAACGGCACCCATGTTTGAATCGGTCATGTAAATTATACACGGTCGTCAATGTGAAATTCACGACTTCAGAAAGACTGATGATTTGATCAATAGGACGACAAACTACGAAGGGTCAATCACACAGCACGAAATTTACGGGAAGATCAACAAGATAGCGAGAAACGTGAAACAATATGTATTATCGTCATGCAAAATTGTGAACGCAGACCATTCATACAGTGGGATGCAAGTAAATCGCTTAAGATTGGTCTTTAAAGGATCGGCTTAACACACAATTGAAAATGTTTTGACTCTTTTTTGAGATAGTAACTTCTACATGTAGTAATATTTTTCTTGAGTCGTAGAGAAACCTATAATAATTATAGTATATGCCGATATTTTTTTATTTATTTTTAAATTTCACCATTGCTAATTGGACAAAGTCTTGATAATGTGAAATACAAAGGTTTCATGAAAATGGACATATGTATGAGTTCAAAATGAATGACGTTTAATTTGACAATTGCGTTTTCGGTGTCTATAATCACCCGATTTTATGATCTTTATATAATTTATGAGATTTTGGATTCCGTATGGGATTTATGAGATTGCAGATTATGAGACCGTCCGAAGGGCTCGTAGTGGGTGTGACCAGTCGACAGGGGATGCTTACCCCTCCTAAACACCTGTTTCCACCTTTGGTAGATCCAGGGATCTGTGTTTGTCCAACTCTATATTTTGTATTGCTTATAGAAGATATGAAATTGATCACTGTTCGTTATATTAACATTTTATCGATCAGTGTTCATTATCTTTAAACAATCTGTATAATTTCTACCATCAAAATGAAATTAAAACTGATTTTCTTTCTTTTCTGAACAAAAATAAGAATGAAAACGAGAAAAATAGGAAGAATCATTTTTTGGATGTTAACGAAATACTGTCACTTTCAACTTATGTCCTTGAATTTGTCAGTGTTAATACGAATAGATTATTTGTTTTTACCACTTCTACTGTATTTTCTTCTGTCAATTCTCAATTTTATGAAATAATTTCTGATCCACACAATAAATCAAAACAAATGTTTTCAACTAAAAAAAAAATTTACTTCCTGATTTCAGACAATCATTCAACATCTGTTAGACATTTATACCTCTTCTTTATTTTATGATTACAACTTCAGTATTCTTATCAGTCTGTTCCTCTATCTATCCATTCATCTCTCTATCCATCCAGTCATCCCTCTATCTATATGTTTGTCCTTCTATCCATCCCTTCATCTCTTTATCTATCCGTTTGTCCTTCAATCCATCCCTTCATTCTTCTATCTATCCGTTTGTCCTCCTATTCATCCGTTCATCCCCTATCCATGTGCCCATCCCTCTCTCCATTCATTCTTTCGTCTGTCAAACTTTATTTTCATTGGGAATGGATCTATAGACTTCTTTAGATAACAGTTGTAATAAATACACTGACTTTTCGTTCCAGGAATTATGTGATTTATTTGTAGCTTACATGTACGAGGCCCTCGTATATCATATTTGCGGATTTAAACGTGGAGTGGTGTTGTGTCTTGTAAATAATTGAATATGAATTTTATACTTCAGTTCGAAATTTAAATATATCGACGAAGTTTTATGCTTATGGAGGGGAAGATAACGATCAGTAATCAATCTCACAACTCCTATAGGACTTTTGCGAGAAGGGCTTACTTTTACAGTCAACGGCTGACTTTGACACAAGCATAATATACGGAAACCTTTTCGTGACATATCTGTACATACATGAATAAGTGATGAACCGATGCAATGTACAGAAATGTTAGTTGTCCAAAGAGCATCGAGTTGTTCCGGTTCATTTCCACACTCGTACTATTTCTGTAAGAGTAAAGTCTATGTGACCTAACAGCCCCACATATTCCTCCTGTACCCCCGCTCCCATGGGGATCCGGGTTAGAATAGGTCCTCAGTACCTCTTGCTTGTCGTAGAAGGCGATTAAATAGGACGGTCCTTCGAATGAGACCGCAAAAACTGAGGCCCCATGTCACAGCAAATGTGTCACGAGAAATATCCGTCCCTGCTCAAAGGCCATAAGCGCCGAGCATAAGCCTAAATTTCGCAGCCCTTCACCGGTAATGGTGACGTCTTTTCCCGAGGGACGTTAAACAATATTCAATCAATCAATCAATTAATCCTGCACCCCTGGAGTCTTAAGGATAAAGCAAAAATTGATCAATGTTAAAGCATCTTCCCTACAACCTCGCATTTGTAATAAAGATCTAGGCCTCTACCGAAAGTGTAAATTGAAAATGATCTCCGGGGTAAACGTACTTACTCCAAGGCGAGGCCAAACTTGGTATATAGAATGTTTATGTATAAACCATTTTTGAATGTTTTTAAAATGTTATTGATATCATAGATCTTCTTTAATGCGATGCCGTGTGCCTCTTGTTAGTTAAATATTTTAAATGAAATAATTTCAGTTCCATCCCCGCTAAGTTCTGTTTTTATATGTCAGTATAGAAAAAAATTCATCTGGGACGGGGACCAGACTGATGGCTTTCATAACTGACTAGGATTACTTTTCAATATTTACGTCCAATATTCGTGTTTATTATAAATAAGGACCGAATACGTACTTCATATTGGATAGAATGAATAGATATAAAAATCAACTGGGTTTGAATTGACTGCTACGTAACATGGCTATCTTTAAAAACGAAATCATTTGAAGTTGCGACTTTTCGGTTCACATGGGGATTTGATAAATGTTTGAACAAAACTATACTAGGAAATTATGCAAGGAATGTTTTGATATTGTGATGCCAGAACACAGCGACCTGTGCCGTAAATCGAAGGTTTTTATAAGGAGGTTATCTGTAGCTCTCTGGTATGGCCAAATATTTTCCAAGAGAGCTACAGATCTGCATTAGTGCAGACGCACATCAGGCCCGTAGGTAGGATTTTTCAAGGGGGGGGGGGGGGTTGTTACATAGACTCACAACGCGAGTCTATCACCTCGCACCGCGAGAAGCTCTGGGGTATTTGATGCAAAATCATGCAATCTAGCAATTTCCTGGCACTTAATTTGAATTTTGGAATCATGCCTTTTTTACTATGAATTTTGATGATTTTCATAAAAAATCCCGACTTTAATAGTCACAATTCAAACAAAATGCCGACTTTAATAGTGCTTAGTAGTTTTCAGGGGGGGGGGGGGGTTCGTACGAACACCACGTACCCCCCTCCCCCCCTGGCTACGGGTATGCACATGTAATTCCAGATTGTCGGTACGCTTAGCACGCACTGTGTTGTATCTGTGTGTTTTATTGAATAAACCTGTATAACAACTTCACATTTTATGATAAAAGAAAACGCAAACCTCCTGCATAATAAACTTACATGTACATTCGATTTATCATGTTGCGATTACTTTTTGTAAAGTTTGAACATGAATCAATGTATCTGTGCGAGTTAAGATTTTACATCAACAATGCATGTAAACATGCAAAATTGAAATAATTTGTTGTTATTTTTTAATAATTGTCAGATAAATAAAAGAAGTTCATGTGGTTTAAATCTAACAGTCGTACTATAATAATACTGTAACGTACAGTGATCTGAACACGCTCACCGTTGCTTAGAGAAATACTACCATATCAGTAGAAACGCTACATGTAGCTCTCTAGCGAAGCAGTAGAAATTCCCTACATACTGTTCGCTACATTTCCTACGCTCAGGGACGCTTCGTTCAGATCTTCTCTGATTGTTTGGCACCTCTTTGGCAAAGTCATCCGCCGTTCACGACGACAACCGCCGTCGTCCCGGGACGAAACCCCGTCCGTACATGGACACAAAGTCCTAGTCATACTCTATCTGAAGCAGTCCTCCCACCAAATATCAGTCACTACCTTGCCACGATTTTGTAACGTGCAGCGGTTTGAACACGCTCGACTTTGCTTTTGCGTGATCAAGAAAAATCACCCCAAAAAATGCTAGCTCAAGAGCGAGGCCGTAGAAGTTCCCGAAGTCGATATTGCATATAATTAACGATATCGTGCTTCCATGCCATACGCAGGTTTAAATGTCCAAGTCAACCGTTGATTGTGAAAGTCAACCCTTCTTGCAAAAGTCCTATAAGCAATAGAAATAAGAGAGTTAGGCAAACACCGACCCTTGGATTTACCAGAGGTGGGATCAGGTGACTAGGAGGAGCAAGCGTCCCCTGTCAACCGGTCACACCCGGTTTATACGAGACGATTTAACCCCCTGTAACATGAATTTGTTCGTCAGTAGCGTACGGACAAACAAGTTCATGTTACGGGGAGTTAAATCGTCTCGTATGAATTGAAGATTTCGCAAATTCTATGGCCGTTATAACGATCTAATTTACTAATACAACCTGTCATTAGATCAAATGTTGTCTGGTGTGTTTCATACCAATTGTTAGGCCGTGCTTGGCACACTGATTTGACTACGAATTACTCCGTTTACTTGACCAAGATATAGAGCTCACGGGAGGTGTGACCGGTCAACAGGAGATGCTTACTCCTCCAAAGCACCCTTTTCCACCTCTGGAATGTCCGAATATCCTTGTTTGCCTTACTGTATTCTTTATAGGAATTATGAGCTTGATGGCTTTTGATTATCTTCTTCCTTTCATAGCGAGAAAAATGAAAGTTAATTTTCAGACTATGAAATTGAAAACGAAGAAATTCAACATGTCCAAGAATCAGGGGATGATTTAGACTTGTAGGAAAAGTATGATAGTTGATTTTGCATACGTCTTATTCTTTATGACTAATGAGTTAAGGTTGATCGATCCTCATGTGATGTCATAGGTTTTTGTAAAATCTTTATATAAATAAATTTTGTGCATGATAGAAATATATGTTTTTGAGGAATTTTATTCACTGAATAAAATAAAACAAATTGGTAAACTTTTGATACTAAAAAGTTTTTATTTTCCATAGATAATCAATTGTTTATAATTTTAAAAATGTTGTCAAGGACAATAACTCTTATGCTTGAATTTCCTCTACTGCATGTCTATGATACAATGATTTCCCTATTATCCACAAGTAATTTTCATACATCTATGAATTAGCAGTTTTCTTACACTGTTGACATTTAAAATCTGTCATTTCAACAACGTTTTTATGAATTTTCATTATTCTGTTTAACGAAAATGTGTGATTATTTTATGTTGATATATACTTCTGTTTTTTGTATGTCTGACATCTTTAAAAGGGTGGCGACATATACATTTTCTTGGGTTATTGATTAAATGAAACTATATTGAGTGGGAATTAATATAGTTTTTCCACTTTTAACCATTAATATTGATAAATCACATGAGGATCGATCCACCTTAAATAATTTACACCGAACTAGCTATTTCTCATAGTGCAATTTGATGTTATAGATTATTAGGAATTCATTTTATTGTTAACTATTGTAAGTGTAGTTGTACAAACTTCAGCTTGTTTAAATGCCATAATGATACATGTATCATATTTAAATGATACAAAATTAGAATTAATAAGCTGAATATATAAGATATTATATTTGATTTTCATTCATTGAAACATTTTTCAAAGGGTCTATGAGACAATTTACACTGGTAAAATTGCAGCATATGAATATCCAATCATATGTTAAACATATGTTGCAAGTTTACCTGTATACATGAAACTGTCTCCCACTGGATCTTCGTGTCGAAGGTTCATTAGCTGGTGTTTTTTAAAAAAAAAAAAACATATCTTTTTAAACTTGCATTTAATCTGTAATTCGGTATTGATTATTTAAAAAAACACCTCAGTTTTAGCATCATTTAGATTGATTGATTGTATATTGTTTAACGCTCCTCTCGAGAATTTTTCACTCATATGGAGACGTCACCAGTACCAGTGAAGGGCTTCAGATTTCGGCGTATCGTCGGTACTTACAGTGAGGGTTCTTTAGCGTTCCACACCTGCTGTGACATGTCCCATCCGTTTAAAAGGTAATCTCCAAAGACCCGTGGTATTTACGAGTATACCTGATAACGAGCGTTTGGGGATGGAACTATCACTCCCTATTTTAACGACTTACGTCTGTCGCGGCCGGAATTCGAACATCGAGCTTCCGCAGGTATACCTCTAGATCACCGCAGCGGTTTAGGATGACAGTGAAATAGATGCGGGGAGGAGGGAGGCATTCACACTTTCTTGTTAGATGTGGGAACCTGTTGGAGATAATTTTCATTTTCATATCATGTGTTTTTAAATTGAGTTACCCATGTGATGCTCATCCCTTCCCCCCATCGCCTAGTGCTCAGCGTATATCTGTTGGTCGTTCAATCAGACAGTTAGTCAGTATGTTTTAGAAATCTTCCTATTCGCAATAACAAGACTACCATTTAATAGAACTAAGTAGAAATCCTTATCTAGTGTAAGTAGATTTTTTTGGATCACACAACAAAAAAGAATATAGCACCAGTTGGGTCTACGAAGTTTGCCGTTTTATATCACCAGTGCGAATCAGGTGAGCGTTATGACTTGTATATCCACGTGATTTGAACCTCAGCACCGCCTGTCTAAGTGTACCTGTGAATCAGGTAAGATATAGATCTACGTGATGTCTCTGATTCGCTAAGAATTTATGACAACAAATGATCGCTGTTGTTTGCATTTCATCCCAGTTTGTTTTACCAAATTGCTTCGGTGTTAAATCAACATGTATAAACTTGTAAAGGAAAATACTCAACGAATTTTAATGTGTTCTGTATTTTGTTGAGGAAGTATGATGCATATTTATATGAGAATATTTCAATGTTGATTTTACTCTTTAACATCTTTACCAGTGACCTCTTTCACTTTGTAAATAAATGTAATCTCTACAACTACGCAGATGACAATACTTTATCAAAATCAGATAAATCTTTAAATCATGTAATAGCAGCACTTCAAGATGACAGTAGATCTCTGATTAAATGGTTTAAATCAAACAAAATGCAGGGAAATCCAGAAAAATTCCAAGCTATCTCTGTTGGAAACAAAACACACAATGAAAACATAGTTTTTGATTTAGATGGGATAAAAATTTGATGTGATAAAGAAATCAAATTGTTGGGCATTACAATTGATTTTAAACTTTCTTTCAACACACATATGACCAATATTTGTAAAAAGGCAGCAAGGCAATTAAATGTTCTTAAACGAATAGGCAAACATCTTAGCAAATTAGGTAAATTAACCATATATCATTCATTTATTATGTAGAATATTAATTATTGCCCGTTGACATGGCACTTCTGCACTGAACAAAACACCCGCAAAATTGAAAAGATTCAGGAAAGAGCTCTGAGGTTTATCTATGGTGACTATAAAAGTACTTACGAAAACCTATTAAAACAATCTAAATTGCCTTCACTAAAAACCAGAAGAATGCGAACAATAGCTTTAGAAACTTTTAAAATTATCAACAAAACGTCACCTTTTTTTTGTTTTTTTTTGTTTTTACAAAATCTAGTTGTTATAAAAAACCATTCATACAATTTTAGATATACAAATACAGCGGAAGTACCAAGACCTAGAACAACCAGGTACGGGATTAAATCTTTCAGATATGAGGCAGCAAAGCTCTGGAACTCTTTACCAAACGAAGCAAGAAATATTACATCATATAATGTATTCTCAAATTATATTCAAAATTGGTGTGGGGAATGAAATTGTAAATGCAGCTCATGCAAATTCCAGCCTCTCCTACCTAAATCTTAAAGTTTTGATCTAACTTCTAACTATGCTTCTAAGCTTACATGTACAAATTTAACTGTTATTTTTACTCAACTCTGTCTCATAGGTATGCATATTTATTTAGTCTATGTATATATCCATATTTTTATGTTTGTGTTGCAAACTGTTTTCAGTGCTGCATGCGCATCTTAATATAGGTAGTCCCTGTGTATATATATGCATGACTTGTGATGTCTGTATTGATGTATGAGTCCTGTTTTATTTCAAATTTCTGTTTTTATGTCTATGCATCCAATTATATATCATTAGTGTTTTGTGTTTTTTTTTTAATGCTATATAGTCGGTTAAAGAGCTCTTAGCTCATGTTTATTGTTTACCTGTATATAGTTCCGACTTTAAATAAAAATTACTTACTTACTTACTTAACGTTGATTTCAATGTAAGAAGATATTTATCTAAAAGAAAAAAAAAGTTTTGAGAATAATCATTTATTGATGTCCACATCTACAATGACCATCGATACAATGGGGTCGTCCATGCGGGCACCTCTCATGACAATCAGGTCCCGTGCTGCAGGCTCCTGTAAAATGGAGGAAATCATGAAACATCTCAATAGTTTGATCTAAATCATTAAATTTACTCTTTTGGGGAATACATTAGGGTATGAACAGCGAGGCTTCATGAAAAGTATTTCGGCGTTTAGCACTTCATGAAAAATATGACGGTGTGAAGTGTTGCAGTTTATACCATCATATATTTTCAAATTTCTTATATTCTACTTTCATTTATGCTGAAATTTCAAGCTGAAATCCATGTCTTATATATATCTGTATTCATATGTGCATTGTTTAGAACTACAACGCATTCATGAGGAAATGGCTATCATTAGAAATTCTATAGAAATCAGAGGGAAAGATAATGGAAATATAAATCTCTATCATTAAGGAGATTAGTAATATGTATTCACCGCTTCCTATGGCTGGTGTGGTACACGTGCACAGACTGTCCACGCAGTGAAGCTCCGCCCCCGTGGGACACACCGTTAGTGAGCAGTCTCTAGGACCAGTTGTACAGACCTCGGCATATACTAAATACAGGAAGAGCAAACAGGCATTTAATGTAGGTCATTTAGTGATTAAGTAATCAGTTGCGAATCAATGAATGGAAAAGTACTTACTCCTCCAAATAGCTAACACTTCTCTCATTCAGAAATACTAATCGCCCCATCCAGATCAAAAATCAAACAACGAAAACAAAAAAGAAAACAATAGAACCACTAAACAGAACATAAAAAACAAAACACAGTAACAAAACAACCCCACCGCAAAACATGTGGTATACTAGAAGTTAGTTTGAAGATGTCTGTCTGATGCAATGGGGATGTCTCAGTATCCAATACGAATGAATAATTGTAAAATGAGTTGTTGTAGAAAATCAATCAAAAAATCAGCATTTTGTAATGATGTGGTTTTGAAAACGATCTGTCATTTGGTCAAATGCTATCTGACATGTTTGATACCAATTGTCGGGCTGTTCTTTGCATACTATGTTTAACACTAACTCAGCTCCGGATTATTCCGTTTATCTGAACAAGAGATAGACCTAGGGCTCACGACGGGTGTGACCAGTCGACAGTGGATGCTTTCTCATATGTACCTGATCATCTTTCAATAGAGCTAAGATGTTTAATTGAAAAAGCCTATGTATTGACTAATGGAACTCGCTCAATAAGATTAACAAAATTATTTAAAGTAAAGGGTGATATTGTGAAATTTTATATGATAATTCACAAGTTCCGTTTACGGATGTTTTAAAGAACAAATTAGAATTCAGTGGTGTGTCTTTCCGCAGCCCAGTTTTAAATGAATTATTTCTATCTTTGTCTGTCAATCGATTCAACGCAAAATAATACTTTAGCTTCTAATTGATGAAAATTAGATAAAAAAAAAACCGCGTAGATTTTTCGGAAATAGAACGATAATTTTAGGTGTACTAAGAGATAAATAAATAAATGAGGATAACAAACAGTGACCGGTCTCATAAATCCTAGAACAGATACAAAATCAAAAGAAAGGCAAACACAAACCCCTTGACACACCTGGGATCGTGTGTCTAGGAGGAGTTGACTGTTGACCGAACGTTGGGTGTGAACAAGGATACAACGGTTGTGTTTTCAAAAGAAGATTTTTATTGCATAGATATAGTGTGAGAGTGAAGGCGATTGACAGGAGTTTATTCAGGAAAAGACGATACCTGTTACGTACAGAGGCTTGAACACTGCATAAGAAATCAAACCTTTTTGACCGAGGAAAAGTTTTAAAAATCCTAAATATCTATGAGATTTGAAGGCACCTGTGCATTTGAAAGATTTGTTGTTGAAATTTGAGAGAATAACAATGAATGAAACTTCGTACCTGCAACGATCACGATAGCGAGAATTAAGACGACTTTCATGATGGAAACTTTGTTGTTGGTCTGTGGAAAGAATTCGACAGCTTGTTAGCGTTAAAAAATTATGTCATATATATATATACAGTGTATATACTGTCTGAGGTTAAAAGTAGAGGGCCAAAATGCTCTAATAATAGTACAACTTAATATCACGACACGGACGCGTCTCTATTGTCACGAGATGTACCAAACCACACACCTTGCCCAAAGATGAGTTTCCCAAACAGAATATTTCAAGACTTTATCCTTGATATTAGAATGATGTCATAGCCAGGAACAAATATACAGAAAATCAAGCGCAAGCTTAAATTTTCTCAAAGTGAACTAGAAAAAAAAACACCACTGTGTCTTCGAAATGTGCTTCGTATTTAGATATTGATGTTAACGGCAGCATAACTGAATTTTTTGACAAACGGGATGACTTCAGCTTCTCCATCTTCAGCTTCCCATAATCATCTAGCAATATTCCATTATCACCTGTATTCGATGTTTATGTGTAGAAATAGTATACATGTATACGACATCTCTGAAGATGTGTTATATCAACCTGACAAGAATATCCTATAAGTTACAAATTACAAATCACCAGCAAGGAATTTTGCATGTTAGCGAGATCCATCTTTATTTATTACAGTTATATATTGGTGTTTTTTTTTTTAAGATTAACTTCGGAATTCTGAAGCTGTAGGTCATGTATCACCACAGTATTGATGACTGATGACATCACACCACACATTAATGTTGACTGATGAGGGTGGGGTGATGTTGATTGTAATGTATGAATAGAGAACTTTCGTTTGGACTGCAATTCAATATTCAATAGTGAAGTCTGTAGTCCAACTTTGGAATGCCAAAAGGGAAGTAATAAGGTTTACTTAGGAGTTGTCTTTCATGTGAGTTAAACTGTAATGAAAAACGGCACCCATGTTTGCATCGGTCATGTAAATTATACACGGTCGTCAATGTGAAATTCACGACTTCAGAAAGACAGATGATTTGATCAATAGGACGACAAACTACGAAGGGTCAATCACACAGCACGAAATTTACGGGAAGATCAACAAGATAGCGAGAAACGTGAAACAATATGTATTATCGTCATGCAAAATTGTGAACGCAGACCATTCATACAGTGGGATGCAAGTAAATCGCTTAAGATAGGTCTTTAAAGGATCGGCTTAACACACAACTGAAAATGTTTTGACTCTTTTTTTAGATAGTAACTTCTACATGTAGTAATATTATACTTGAGTCGTAGAGAAACCTATAATAATTTTAGCATATGTCGATATTTTGTTATTTATTTTTAAATTTCACCATTGCTAATTGGACAAAGTCTTGATAATGTGAAATACAAAGGTTTCATGAAAATGGACATATGTATGAGTTCAAAATGAAGTATGTTTAATTTGACAATTGCGTTTTCGGTGTCTATAATCACCCGATTTTATGATCTATATATAATTTATGAGATTTTGGATTCCGTATGGGATTTATGAGATTGCAAATTATGAGACCGTCCGAAGAGGTCGTGGTGGGTGTGACCAGTCGACAGGGGATGCCTACCCCTCCTAAACACCTGTTTCCACCTTTGGTAGATCCAGGGATCTGTTTTTTTCGAACACTATATTTTGTATTGCTTATAGAAGATATGAAATTGATCACTGTTCGTTATATTAACATTTTATCGATCAGTGTTCATTATCTTTAAACAATCTGTATAATTTCTACCATCAAAATGAAATAAAAACTGATTTTCTTTCTTTTCTGAACAAAAATAAGAATGAAAACGAGAAAAATAGGAAGAATCATTTTTTGGATGTTAACGAAATACTGTCACTTTCAACTTATGTCCTAGAATTTGTCAGTGTTAATACGAATAGATCATTTGTTTTTACCACTTCTACTGTATTTTCTTCTGTCAATTCTCAATTTTATGAAATAATTTCTGATCCACACAATAAATCAAAACAAATGTTTTCAACTAAAAATAAATTTTACTTCCTGATTTCAGACAATCATTCAACATCTGTTAGACATTTATACCTCTTCTTTATTTTATGATTACAACTTCAGTATTCTTATCAGTCTGTTCCTCTATCTATCCATTCATCTCTCTATCCATCCAGTCATCCCTCTATCTATACGTTTGTCCTTCTATCCATCCCTTCATCTCTTTATCTATCCGTTTGTCCTTCAATCCATCCCTTCATTCTTCTATCTATCCGTTTGTCCTCCTATTCATCCGTTCATCCCCTATCCATGTGCCCATCCCTCTCTCCATTCATTCTTTCGTCTGTCAAACTTTATTTTCATTGGGAATGGATCTATAGACTTCTTTAGATAACAGTTGTAATAAATATACTGACTTTTGGTTCCAGCAATTATGTGATTTATTTGTAGCTTACATGTACGAGGCCCTCGTATATCATATTTACGGATTTAAACGTGGAGTGGTGTTGTGTCTTGTAAATAATTGAATATGAATTTTATACTTCAGTTCGAAATTTAAATATATCGACGAAGTTTTATGCTTATGGAGGGGAAGATAACGATCAGTAATCAATCTCACAACTCCTATAGGACTTTTGCGAGAAGGGCTTACTTTTACAGTCAATGGCTGACTTTGACACAAGCATAATATACGGAAACCTTTTCGTGACATATCTGTACATACATGAATAAGTGATGAACCGATGCAATGTACAGAAATGTTAGTTGTCCAAAGAGCATCGAGTTGTTCCGGTTCATTTCCACACGTACTATTTCTGTAAGAGTAAAGTCTATGTGACTTAACAGCCCCACATATTCCTCCTGTACCCCCGCTCCCATGGGGATCCGGGTTAGAATAGGTCCTCAGTACCTCTTGCTTGTCGTAGAAGGCGATTAAATAGGACGGTCCTTCGAATGAGACCGCAAAAACTGAGGCCCCATGTCACAGCAAATGTGTCACGAGAAATATCCGTCCCTGCTCAAAGGCCATAAGCGCCGAGCATAAGCATAAATTTCGCAGCCCTTCACCGGTAATGGTGACGTCTTTTCCCGAGGGACGTTAAACAATATTCAATCAATCAATCAATTAATCCTGCACCCCTGGAGCCTTAAGGATAAAGCAAAAATTGATCAATGTTAAAGCATCTTCCCTACAACCTCGCATTTGTAATAAAGATCTAGGCCTCTACCGAAATTGTAAATTGAACTCCGGGGTAAACGTACTGACTCCATGGCGAGGCCAAAATTGGTATATAGAATGTTTATGTATAAACCATTTTTGAATGTTTTTAAAATGTTATTGATATCATAGATCTTCTTTAATGCGATGCCGTGTGCCTCTTGTTAGTTAAATATTTTAAATGAAATAATTTCAGTTCCATCCCCGCTAAGTTCTGTTTTTATATGTCAGTATAGAAAAAAATTCATCTGGGACGGGGACCAGACTGATGGCTTTCATAACTGACTAGGATTACTTTTCAATATTTACGTCCAATATTCGTGTTTATTATAAATAAGGACCGAATACGTACTTCATATTGGATAGAATGAATAGATATAAAAATCAACGGGGTTTGAATTGACTGCTACGTAACATGACTATCTTTAAAAACGAAATCATTTGAAGTTGCGACTTTTCGGTTCACATGGGGATTTGATAAATGTTTGAACAAAACTATACTAGGAAATTATGCTAGGAATGTTTTGATATTGTGATGCCAGAATACAGCGACCTGTGCCGTAAATCGAAGGTTTTTATAAGGAGGTTATCTGTAGCTCTCTGGTATGACCAAATATTTTCCAAGAGAGCTACAGATCTGCATTAGTGCAGACGCACATCAGGCCCGTAGGTAGGATTTTTCAAGGGGGGGGGGGGGGGGGTTGTTACATAGACTCGCAACGCGAGTCTATCACCTCGCACCGCGAGAAGCTCTGGGGTATTTGATGCAAAATCCTGTAATCTAGCAATTTCCTGGCACTTAATTTGAATTTTGGAATCATGCCTTTTTTACTATGAATTTTCATGATTTTCATAAAAAATCCCGACTTTAATAGTCACAATTCAAACAAAATGCCGACTTTAATAGTGCTTAGTAGTTTTCAGGAGGGGGGGGGGGGGGTTCGTACGAAAACCACGACCCCCCCCCCCCCCCTGGCTACGGGTGTGCACATGTAATTCCAAATTGTCGGTACGCTTAGCACGCACTGTGTTGTATCTGTGTGTTTTATTGAATAAACCTGTATAACAACTTCACATTTTATGATAAAAGAAAACGCAAACCTCCTGCATAATAAACTTACATGTACATTCGATTTATCATGTTGCGATTACTTTTTGTAAAGTTTGAACATGAATCAATGTATCTGTGCGAGTTAAGATTTTACATCAACAATGCATGTATGCATGCAAAATTGAAATAAATTGTTGTTATTTTTTAATAATTGTCAGATAAATAAAAGAAGTTCATGTGGTTTAAAACCTAACAGTCGTACTATAATAATACTGTAACGTACAGTGATCTGAACACGCTCACCGTTGCTTAGAGAAATACTACCATATCAGTAGAAACGCTACATGTAGCTCTCTAGCGAAGCAGTAGAAATTCCCTACATACTGTACGCTACATTTCCTACGCTCAGGGAAGCTTCGTTCAGATCTTCTCCGATTGTTTGGCACCTCTTTGGCAAAGGCATCCGCCGTTCACGACGACAACCGCCATCGTCCCGGGACGAAACCCCGTCCGTACATGGACACAAAGTCCTAGTCATACTCTATCTGAAGCAGGCCTCCCACCAAATATCAGTCACTACCCTGCCACGATTTTGTAACGTGCAGCGGTTTGAACACGCTCGACTTTGCTTTTGCGTGATCAAGAAAAATCACCCCAAAAAAAGCTAGCTCAAGAGCGAGGCCGTAGAAGTTCCCGAAGTCGATATTGCATATGATTAACGATATCGTGCTTCCATACCATACGCAGGTTTAAATGTCCAAGTCAGCCGTTGATTACCAAGGATGTATGGGACTGACATCAGAGTAATTAAAAAATCCTAAAAATGAGTGAAATAGATAGTATTGTACTCATTTTATTGAAAAAAAAGACATTTTTTAGATAGGTTCGTGAGTTCGTTTCCATGGTAACAAACATCAATGATACCCTTGCTGGAGACATTATAATTGACTGAAATTTACTATTTGTCTAAAAGGGGGTATGGAACTGACATCAGAGCAGTGAAAAAATTCCTAAAGTGATTAAAGTAATTAGCATTAGTTTTAATTTAACAGAAAAATTCATTTCTAAATAGGTCTTTGAGTTCGTTACCATGGTAACCATCATCAAACATATCCTTGCTGGAGACATCATATCTAGAACCTGTAGAGAACCCGGAAGTGTATGGCTGACATCAGAATAATTAAAAAATTCTAAAATTGAATGAAATGGATAGCATTATATTTATTTTATCAGAAAAAGACATTTTTGACATAGGTCCGTGAGTTCGTTTCCATGGTAACCGTCATCAAACATATCCTTGCTGGAGACATCATGTTCAAAATCTGTAAACAAAAAAAGGAAAGGTATGACTGACATGAGAATAATTAAAAAATTCTAAAATTGAGTGAAATGGATAGCATTATGTCTATTCTATCAGAAAATGACATTTTTGACATAGGTCTGTGAGATCGTTAGCATGGTAACCATCATCAAATATATCCTTGCTGGATACATCATATTTAAAACCTGTAGAGAACCCAGAAGTGTATGGCTGACATCAGAATAATTAAAAAATTCTAAAATTAAGTGAAATGGATAGCATTATGTCTATTCTATCAGAAAATGATATTTTTGACATAGGTCTGTGAGTTCGTTCCCATGGTAACCATCATCAAACATATCCTTGCTGGAGACATCATGTTCAAAACCTGTAAAAAAACCCACCCAAAAACGGAAGGGTATGACTAATTTAAAAATTCTAAAATTGATTGAAATGGGTACCACTATATTTAATTTACCAAAAAAAACCCACCTGTTTTGACACACATGTTGGTCTGTGAGTTCGTTTCCATGGTAACAATCGTCAAACATATCCATACTGGAGACATTATATTCAAAACCTGTGAAAAATATACGTGTAAGGTTGACATCAGAATAATTAAAAAATTCCAAAATTTACGTGAAATGGATAGCATTATATATATTTACTATTAAATAAATATATATATTAAATATAATAAATATTTATATATAATTATTGCTTTATGAAGGAGCTTTTTAAAGATTTGTTCCCTATATATTCAGATATAAAACTTTGATCCCCTATTGTAGCCCCATCCTACTCCCCAGGAGCCATGGTTTCAACAAACTTTAATCTGCACTATGTCAGGAAGCTGCCATGAACATTTGAACTTTCCTTGCCCAGCAGTTCTTGAGAAGATTTTTAATTGACCCCTCCCTATTTTTGTAATTATCTCTTTTATACCTTTAAAGGTAGCATGGCCCTTCATTACATGAAATTGGCCTGCTTGTTCTGGAAGTATTGTACTGGAGATTGATTGATTGAATATTGTTTTACGTCCCTCTCGAGAATATTTCACTCATATGGAGATGTCACCCATGCCGGTGAAGGGCTGCAAAATTTAGGCCTATGCTCGGTGCTTAGGGCTATTGAGCAGGGAGGGATCTATCTCGTGCCACATCTGCTATGACACGGGACCTCGGTTTTTGCATGTAGTACGTTTACTATGATTTACTATGGTCATTTCAGTGCAAAGAAATAAAAGAAAGCAATGCACTTGCATACACGCACACACGAGTATGATTCCGTACTTTTGTTGATGTCATTCTAGTACAGGCCTTTCTATCATATACCCACAGAAAGAATTTCTTAATGTTTGCATCAAATACAAGAAAGTTATAGTGATTTTAAAATCATCCAATCAGAAATCAGCACACGTGCGTGCACGTGTTGACCAGTAATTTTAACCACACCAATTTGTAAGGAGTACCAAGACACACCTAAAACCTCAAAATCAAAAGAATTTGATGAAAAACAAAAACATTATCGTCCTTCAAAAAATTAACTTTTGAAATATGATGCATGTACATACACGTTTGCGTTGGCATTATTTGTTACACCAATATATAGATACACATATCATCTACCTATGAAGTGAATATCAACTCATTCGCTTCATTAATAAGAGAGTTACAGATGTTTTAGTACATGTATTATCCAATCAAAAAGAAGCGCATGTGCATGCGCGTGCAGATTGGTAATTTTGACAATGCAGATCAGTTAAGGATCTCAATATCTACCTATAATATGAATATCAAACCATTTGAATGAGCAACAAAAAAGTTACACTGATTACAAAATTCGTGTACGAAAAATGTGATGCATGTGCATGCACGCGCGTGCAGACAACACGACTATCATTTTGCGTATATATAAATGATATACTATCATCCTAAGAAGATTTCATGTTGATTCCTTGTGAATTCTGATTTTCAATTTTTTGTACCAAAATTGCAATGCACGTACGTGCACGTACATGCACATGCAGACAAATTACTATTGTTTAGTTTTGTGTTTGCATCCCACACTCTTCCATGTTTCTTTCCTGTGGGTGCATTGTTCAAATATTGACAACATGTATTTGAACAATTTTAGGTATCTATTAAAAGAATCAATAAATTATATACATGTAGTTGTGTATGTATAACTTAAAATAAGACATAAAATCGTAATGAAGTATGTGCCCCTATGATATATATTAATAGAATAAATAAACAATATTAAATTTTACAATGAATATCATAAGTATTCAAGATTATTACTTTAGAGGTTATTTTGTATGCAGGGTCCTGTATAAAAACTTATTACTAAGTATAAATTTTGTAGTAAGTTTTCTGGTTATTGGGTCAATGGCAGAGTCAACATACAGAATTCGATCCATGGTTGTTGAGTGTCCATCATGTTTAGGGGCGAAATCAAAAGACCAATGTCAGGAAAAAAATTTAAATTCAAATAGTTAGGGGGCCTCAGGGGGAGTAAAAACTCAAATAAGTTTTTGTCATCCAACATCGATTTCACTTTAGTGGAAAAAAGACAAGTGGCTGTTAAAAACCACATAATAATATATTACATTTTACCGGTAATGAACATTAAATATTTTAAATGTACACTTTAATTTGTGAATATTAAACAGAAGTAAAAGTATAACAGTATTATTTATACTCGCATGTTTTTACTTGTTAATCGATTAGTTTCAACATTCATATTTAGATTTAAGGGGAGTGGGGTGTGATTTCGTGAAAACTATGTAAAACGTATACGGTACCAATTTTGATGTGAATTTAGTTTTTTGTCAGACATTGAACTTTTGATTTCGCCATCGCCCCTTAACGTCTTAAATGATTTAAGAATTCCTCTCAAAACTTAGAGGTACACTTGCATCAAATATTTGATGTGTGTCTTGCCCAAACTGCATTTAGTATTAGGACTAACTTATTGACAGGTGCTATTATATAAACCTAGATACATTGTACCTTAATGATAGCCAATAGTATATGATATAATGAAAAAGAGCCAAATTAATTCACTGAATATAACTTTCAATTAAGCTCAATAAAATAATTAGTTAAGGGTACAAATTCAATATATGTGAAACAATAATGGACTTTCAATATTTTGATATAGTCTGTTAAATTGTGATATTGATTTATTACAGTTGAAAAATCAAAGGGTCTTATAAAAGTTACTATATTCACATCAAATACAAAATAATATGTATTAGTAAATAGTTCGAAATAGTTTCAATTTAAATTTTACATAATATCTCTTATTTAGAGAATTCAGAAAATCAAGTATTTTAATAAAAAGACCAGAAGGATATGAAAAGTTAAAAACCTACCATTATATATTTATTTGCAAGAGTTATGTATTTGCATCAAAATATCTGTATCTATGATGTAACCCATGTTTCTTTTTTATGCACAAGTAACTTATTTTGGTGAGTGTATACTTATTCATGGTGGGCAGTATATACATGTAGGTATGTATGCATTTAAAAAAAACTAGAGTTCCTTGCAAAATTATGCATATAACAAAAACGTACATATTTATCATAATACCATGCTTGTCATTTTTTCATTATAGGACTTGGGCAATCTTTAATTTGCAGATGTATTTTAAAAACAAGCACAATATGATATCATGATATCAAATGCCTTGCAGCAAAATTATCCAGCTAGCTTGACAATTCCCAAATATTGTTTACATGAAATAGATATAGAACAATTATATTTTACTCTCACATGGTATGTATAACACAAAAAAGGTGAATACAACTAGATTTCATCATTGAATCTGTCTACATGGTCTAGCTGACATTTAATAGTGGACACTTTGGCCCGAAGAAACTAGATAATACATTAGGTGAATAGAAAACTAATAATGTTAAATAAATTTCTTTAATGAAGCGTCTTGTTAAAAAAAATATTTAGTGTTGTACATGTATAATAGTAGTGTCATAGTGTTGAAATTGTTGGGCTGAATTTAAACTTAATTGGCAGAAAATACCTAGCATCCATCTTCCTGCATGATCGAAAAAGGCCATGGTTACCTTACGATTTTATTGTAGTCAGCTATCAATTAGTGTATTACTATTCCTTTGTAATAAAATTACTTTTTTTGTTACTCGGGGGGGGGGGGGGGGGGGGGGGGGGGGGGGGGGTATTTGAATTACTGAACTGAAAAACAGTCAATACTGATACATCAATGAACCTCGGCTATTTACATGAAGTGTTAATATTGGGGCCTAAGGAAGCTGAGTGACAATTCATATTCTTTTTGTTGTTCAACACATTCATGCTGGCATAGAATTGCAGCATACTGTCATGAATGAGTCAACTTTCACATCTTACGCTAGGCCTATAACTCATTGAAAAATAACCTTTGTTTAAATCATAATTCTAAACTCATTTTTATGAAATCTAAAACATTTATCAAAAAACATTTGATCTGGACATAAATTCTATTCATGATTTCAAAAACTTTTAGTAACATTAGATGCAGAAAACATGCATGATTAATGAAATTTATAATTCCATTTCCTTATATTCCTTTGTAAGAGTGGAACACAATCATATAATATGTGTATGGCTGCAATGTTCCGGGGAAAAAATAAGACACTGAAACAAGATACTGGAGATATTTGTGCTGTTAATGGTGTAAAGGTTACTATGAATTGAATCTTAATAAGTGGATGAAAATGATTTCAAAATCAATTATATAGTAAAATAAATAAAAGTTGACCCATTTATGGCATTATGCTGTATATTTTGCACAAAGTGAAAATAAATCAAAGCATGTCACTGGGTTTGTATAATTTGTATGTGGTGGTAGATTTTTATAGTGTCCTGTCTCTGTTTTCTGTACTGCAAACATCAACTATTAAAGGAAGAAAAAATCTTACTCATCAATTTATGTAAAACCAAAGATCCACCACTGATCTATTGTGTATATCCTAGCTTTATATGACCCCTCCTCCAACAGATATTTAAATTTATAGAGATGTTTATTAAAACTTGACAAATACTTTAACATATTCATACTCAGATGCAGATGCTTGTATCACACACTTTGTATGTTTGGCTAAATAATTTAGGTTGATCTAGATCCTCAAAGTCTATGAACAATCAGCTGACATTGACAATTTAATAAGCGCCGGTGAATTCATACCCTATTTCAATATTGTTTTCAAGCATCGATTTTCATGGAATTTTTGGGAAGATTTGCACTTGAACAATTTTGTTTTCTTCTTATTTGACGTACGTGCGTACTCGGCATTAATTTATTAACCTGTTAACAGTGATTGACAAACCTGAACACATGTCTTGCGTCTGCGATTGCAAATATAGATGATCCAGCGTCTGGTGTCTTGGTGAGGCAGCTTTCCATCGTCTTCTGTGGGTCAAAAAACCTTGATGTAACGCTGGATCGCTTTAGCTGACTGAAATCCGCGTTTCCCCCGCATTTCAATGTTTCATTTAATTGACCAATCGAAATGTAGTTCCATATATTTAAAAGAAATATTTTTTTCCGTGCGCGATTTTTTTCATTTCCCCTTATTTGTTTTTCTTACATTTTGTACCCCTGATTAGGAAATTGTATCTAATTTGTAGAAATAATCACTTGTTTACAAGGGAACTATTTGCTGTGAGTTGATAAGACGACTTCCTGGGGCGCACACAGGTTGTTTACAAGCACATGGAAAACACGTGGATTTGGGGGTGGTCGTGTTTGCGGAGAAAAAAATTGAGAAAATGCCGCGTAGGGTATCATTTTTCTGGTGTCGGCAGATGTGACAGGTAACATATAACAATCCTTGCTGAATTATTGGACACGAATTTGATAAACTGATTTTTAATAAATGTTTTTCCTTCATAGGAACATATAGTGAAAATAATTACCGGTGTGATACCAAAAGTCTCACTATGTTTACATTGCCGAAAAGTAATTAAAGTCGTAAAATTTACGCGATTTGTTTTTATTTCGAATATAATAATATTTTTGTCATAGTTTATGTAAAATATATCTATAGAATTAATTGCATTGTAGATATTATCTAACATACACTCAGAATCAAATAGGAGATGCGAACGACATAGGATTTATTTACGTCATTCGGAGTTGCGCGGTAATTTCAAAATCGTCAGTCCCGTACATCCTTAAGTCACAATTACAGCAAAATGACTCATGTATATGGAATGAATGATTTAGTGGTCAGTGAGTTCATAGAATATAGTGATTCCTTTATGTAGAATGTGGCGGTCACTTTACATAAAATATAGCGGTCAAACTACATAGAATGTAGTGGTCACTTTACATATAATATAGTGGTCACTTCACATAGAATGTAATGGTCATCCTACATAGAATATATTGGTAACTTTACATAGAATATAGTGGTCATTTTACATAGAAGATAGCGGTCACTATACATAGAATATAGTGGTCACTTTACATAGAATATAGTGATCACTTTACATAGAATATAGTGGTCACTTTATATAGAATATAGTGGTCATTTTATATAGAATATAGTGGTCACTTTACATATAATATAGTGGTCACTTTACACAGAATATAGTGGTCATATTATATAGAATATAGTGGTCACTTTACGTAGAATGTAGTGGTCACTTTACATAGAATATAGTGGTCATTTTATATAGAAGATAACGGTCACTATACCTAAAATGTAGCGGTCATTTTATATAGAATATAGTGGTCACTTTACATGTAATATAGTGATCACTTTACATAGAATGTAGTGGTCACTTTACATAGAATATAGTGGTCATTTTACATAGAATATAGTGGTCATTTTACATAGAAGATAGCGGTAACTATAGATAGAATGTAGCGGTCATTTTACATAGAATATAGTGGTCATTTTACATAGAAAATAGTGTCACTTTACATAGAATGCAGTAATTACTTTACATAGAATATAGTGGTCACTTTACATAGATGCAGTAATTACTTTACATAGAATATAGTGGTGACTTTACATAGAATATAGTGGTCACTTTACATAGAATGTAATGGTCACTTTACATAGATTGTAGTGGTCACTTTACATAGAATATAGTGGTCACTTTACATAGAATATAATGGTCATTTTTCATAGAAGATAGTGGTCACTATACCTAAAATGTAGCGGTCATTTTACATAGAATATAGTGGTCACTTTACATATAATATAGTGATCACTTTACATAGAATGTAGTGGTCAATTTACATAGAATATAGTGGTCATTGTACATAGAATATAGTGGTCATTTTACATAGAAGATAGCGGTCACTATAGATAAAATGTAGCGGTCATTTTACATAGAATATAGTGGTCACTTTACATAGAAAATAGTGTCACTTTACATAGAATGCAGTAATTACTTTACATAGAATATAGTGATCACTTTACATAGAATGCAGTAATTACTTTACATAGAATATAGTGGTCACTTTACATTGAATATAGTGGTCACTTTACATAGAATGAAGTGGTCACTTTACATAGAATGTAGTGGTCACTTTACATAGAATATAGTGGTCACTTTACATAAAAAATAGTGTCATTTTACATAGAATGCAGTAATTATTTTGCATAAAATATAGTGGTCACTTTACATAGAATATAGTGGTCACTTTACATAGAAGATATCGGTCATTATACATAGAATGTAGCGGTCATTTTACATAGAATATAGCGGTCACTTTACATAGAATATGGTGGTCACTTTTCATAGAATATAGTGGTCATTATACATAGAAGATAGCGGTCACTTTATATAGAATATGGTGGTCACTTTACATAAAATGTAGTGGTCACTTTTCATTAAATATAGTGGTCACTTTACATAAACTATAGTGGTCACTCTACATAGAATATAGTGGTCACTTTACATAGAATATAGTGATCAATTTACATAGAATGGATTGATCAATTTATATAGAATATAGGGATCAATTTACATAGAATATAGTGATTACTTTACATATGATATAGTGGTCACTTTACATAGAATATAGTGGTCAATTTACAAAGAATCTGGTGGTCACTTTACATAGAATGTAGTGGTCACTTTATAGAATATAGCGGTCACTTTACATAGAATATAGCTGTTACTTTACATATAATATAATGGTCACTTTACATAGAATATATTGGTCACTTTACATAGAAGGGAGCGGTCATTTTACATATAATAGAGTGACCACTTTATGTAGAATGCAATGGTAACTTTATATAGAATGTAGTGGTCACTTTACATAGAATGTAGTTGTCTATTTACATAGAATGTAGTGGTCACTTTACATAGAATATAGTGGTCACTTTACATAGAATATAGTGGTCACTTTACGTAGAATGTAGTGGTCACTTTACCAACACTAGAGTGGTCATTTTACATAGAATGTACCGGTTATTTTACATAGAATGTAGTGGTCATTTTACATAGATTGTAGTGGTCACTTTACATAGAATATAACAGTTGCACTGAACGTCTTGCTGTTATAGGAAATGACGTTTTCCAGTCCGTCTTGTTCTTGAGAAAGTACAGATATAAGGACATTGAATGCAGTTCCGCGCGCATTACAGTAAAGTGTGAAGGAGTTATTCCCCATTGCATACATCCTCTCACTGCCATAACTCGGCGTAAAAGTACACCGAGATCCCGGGTATTACTGTCATACGAGTATCTGCATATCAAGCTTTTTGCCGTAGCTGATTTAACTGCACTTCTTAAGTCATCAGTTTATACATACAGAAGTCAAAATCAGTTATGGGACAAACTTTGATATATCTAAGATTTGTATGATGTTTGTGGTGTTTTTCCTTTTATAAAAAGTGAATATAACTGGAGATGCACCAGTGGGCGGAACCATCATTTGCATATTTTTTAAAAGTGTGCTGTGTAAATAAATCATTGAACACCACCTGACAATTTCAACACATTCCTCATTTAAATCTAAGTTCAAATCAAAATTCCCGAAATCTAGGCTCTCGCGACTGTGTCGATATCCATTTTATCATTTCCAAGTTCACGAAATGCGTAATTCATTTCAACTTCATCACATGCTTGTGATTAAATCCTCATGATCATCATTGAATAAAAACTGTAGACCCGTATCGTGTAAATCGCCAATGGTTATAGGTGAGATGCTCTGATCAGAGACATTATGCACATCCATTCCCATCAACAGTCGGGTGAAAGTGCGCGATGAACATGCTTGGCGGGAAGAAGAAAATACACGAGCAATCACCTGGAAAAAACTTTTCCTTTTCATTGGAATAATTAAAAAAAATCAAGCCATATCCAGATATTTTATTTCTAACTGGTCATGATACAAGTACAACTCGTAAGTTATTAAATATTTAATTCGGCTATCTCCTACTCGTCACCGCCCTTCTTCCAAATAAATCAAAATACACCGAAATAGATATACCATAATTATTACTTATACACATTCTGAATTACCACATGTAGTAACTGGATTCCTTTTTTCCAGCTTGTTTAAATGCCATATTGATACATGTATCATATTTAAATGATACAAAATTAGAATTAATAAGCTGAATATATAAGATGTATTTGATTTTCATTCATTGAAACATTTTTCAAAGGGTCTATGAGACAATTTACACTGGTGAAATTGCAGCATATGAATATCCAATCATATGTTAAACATATGTTGCAAGTTTACCTGTATACATGAAACCGTCTCCCACTGGATCTTCGTGTCGAAGGTTCATTAGCTGGTGTTTTTTTTTAAATAAACTGAAAACATATCTTTTTAAACTTGCATTTAGTCTGTAATTTAAAATAAAAAACAACTCAGTTTTAGTATTATTTTTATTGATTGATTGTATATTGTTTAACGCTCCTCTCGAGAATTTTTCAATCACATGGAGATGTCACCAGTACCAGTGAAAGGCTTCAAATTTCGGCGTATGCTCGGTACTTACGGCTAGGAACAGTGAGGGTTATTTAGAGTTCCACACCTGCTGTGATACGGAACATCCGTTTTAAAGGTAATCTCCAAAGACCCGCGGTATTTACAAGTATACCTGATAATGTGCGTTTGGGGATTGGACTATCACTCCCTGTTTTAATGACTTACGTCTGTCGAGGCCGGGATTCGAACCTCGAGCTTCCGCATGCGGGGCGATCGGTATACATCTAGACCACCGCAGCGGTTTAGGATGACAGTGAAATATAGATGCGGGGAGGAAGGAGGCATTCACACTTTCTTATCAGATGTGGGAACTTGTTGGAGATAATTTTCATTTTCATATCATGTGTTTTTAAATTGAGTTACCCATGTGATGCTCATTTCATGCCCCCATCATCTATTGCTCTGCGTATATCTGTTGGTCGTTCAATCAGACAGTTAGTCAGTATGTTTTAGAAATCTTCCTATTCGCAATAACAAGACTACCATTTAATAGAACTAAGTAGAAATCCTTATCTAGTGTAAGTAGATTCTTTTTGGATCACACAACAAAAAATAATATAGCACCAGCTGGGTCTACGACGTTTACCGTTTTATATTTATATTACAAATCGCATTTTCCTCTATGAACCAACCAATTTCAGCACGCGACACAATCCCTTCACATTGACTATGAACGGATTATGAACTAGCTTAAAGCACGCGACTGAGAGAGCGTAATGGTTAAATTTTTTTTAGAACATCTGTTACAAAGATCTCGCAAGTCACACCTTTGGATTAAGATTGTAAACTTACGTGGATTATCATCCCATTCTTGCGGTCTCCTACCTCCAAACTACAGTGCACCTTGCAGTGTTGATAAAAGGCAGGGTGAGACCAAATGTGACGTCATGTCTATGTGTTGACGTACGTCACAATAACTACTGTGACAGAGGCTAGGAGTTCGTTTTATGCAACAAAATAGAAGTAATGTAAACAAACGATATTTTAGTAAATGAATATAAATGTAAGAAATGAACACCACTTTTGAGCTGTTCATGGTCAATATGAACGGATTTGGATTTGAGACAAATTCTCTGTAAATCGCTAGCACGATTCACAGAATTTGCCTCAAATCCAAATCCGTTCATACTGACCATGAACAGCTCAAAAGTGATGTTCATTTCTTGAATATACCAGTGCGAATCAGGTGAGCGTTATGACTTGTATATCCACGTGATTTGAACCTCAGCACCACCTGTATAAGTATACCTGTGATGAGGTGACTAATGTTAACTAATTGAAATGAACAATAGCTAAACACATATACGTTCAAAAGACATTTGCTAATGAAAATTACCAATAGCCAAACTCAAACTTGTTTAGTAGACATTCACTAATTAAAGTGAAATTAGCTAAACATTCAAGTTGATTAGGTATTCGCCAATGTAAAGTGATCAATAGGTAAAGACATGTACGCTCAGTAGATATTTACTGATTGAAGTTACCAATGCGAAGAATTTATGACAACAAATGATCGCTGCTGTTTGCATTTCATTCCAGTTTCTCTTACAAAATCTAAAAGGAAAAACAAGTTTTAAGAATAATCATTTATTGATGTCCACATCTACAATGACCATCGATACAATGGGGTCGTCCCTGCGGGCACCTCTCATGACAATCAGGTCCCGTGCTGCAGGCTCCTGTAAAATGGAGGAAATCATGAAACATCTCAATAGTTTGATCTAAATCATTAAATTTACTTTTTTGGGGAACACATTAGGGTATGAACAGCGACGCTTCAGGCCGGTGTGCGTCACGAAGATCATCAGAGCTTCATGAAAAGTATTCCGCCGCTTAGCGCTTCCTGTAAAAAAAAATTGACGGCGTGAAGTGTTGCAGTTCATACCATCAGATATTTTCAAATTTCTTATATTCTACTTTCATTTATGCTGAAATGTCAAGCTGAAATCCATGTATTATATATATCTGTATTCATATGCGCATTGTTTTGAACTACAACGCATCCATGAGGAAATGGCTATCATTAGAAATTCTATAGAAATCAGAGGGAAAGATAATGGAAATATAAATCTCTATCATTAAGGAGATTAGTAATATGTATTCACCGCTTCCTATGGCTGGTGTAGTACACGTGCACAGACTGTCCACACAGTGAAGCTCCGCCCCCGTGGGACACATCGTTAGTGAGCAGTCTCTAGGACCAGTTGTACAGACCTCGGCATATACTAAATACAGGAAGAGCAAACAGGCATTTAATGTAGGTCATTTAGTGATTAAGTAATCAGTTGCGAATCAATGAATGCAAAAGTACTTACTCCTCCAAATTGCTAACAATTCTCTCACTCAGAAATACTGATCGTCCCATCCAGATCAAAAATCAAACAACGAAAACAAAAAGAAAACAATAGAAACACTAAACAGAATATAAAAAAACAAAACACAGTAACAAAACAACACCACCCCAAAACATGTGGTATACTAGAAGTTAGTATGAAGATGTCTGTCTGATGCGATGTGGATGTCTCAGTACCAAATACGAATGAAGAATTGTAAAATAAGTTGTTGTAGACAATCAATTAAAAATCATCATTTTGTAATGATGTGGATTTTGAAAACGATCTGTCATTTGGTCAAATGCTATCTGACATGTTTAATACCAATTGTCGGGCTGTTCTTTGCATACTATGTTTAACACTAACTCAACTCCGGATTATTCCGTTTATCTGAACAAGAGATAGACCTAGGGCTCACGGCGGGTGAGACCAGTCGACAGTGGATGCTTACTCCTATGTACCTGATCATCTTTCAATAGAACTAAGATGTTTAATTGAAAAAGTCTACGTATTGACTAATGGAACTCGCTCAATAAGATTAACAAAATTATTTAAAGTAAAGGGTGATATTGTGAAATTTTATATGATAATTCACAAGTTCCGTTTACGGATGTTTTAAAGAACAAATTAGAATTCAGTGGTGTGTCTTTCCGCAGCCCAGTTTTACATGAATTATTTTATCTTTGTCTGTCAATCGACTCAACGCAAAATAATACTTTAGCTTCTAATTGATGAAAATTAGATCAAAATAACGCGTAGATCTTTCGGAAATAGAACGATGATTTTAGGTGTACTAAGACATAAATAAATAAATGAGGATAACAAACAGTGACCGCTCTCATAAATCCTAGAAAAGATACAAAATCAAAAGAAGGGCAAACACAAACCCCTAGACATACCTGGGATCAGGTGCCCAGGAGGAGTTGACTGTTGACCGAACGTTGGGTGTAAACAAGGATACAACAGTTGTGTTTTCAAAATAAGATTTTTATTGCATAGATATAGTGTGAGAGTGAAGGCGATTGACAGGATTTTATTCAGGAAAAGACGATACCTGTTACGTACAGAGGCTTGAACACTGCATAAGAAATCAAACCTTTTTGACTGAGGAAGATATTTAATAGCCAAAATATCTATGAGATTTGAAGGTACCTGTGCATTTGAAAGATTTGTTGTTGAAATTTGAGAGAATAACAATGAATGAAACTTCGTACCTGCAACGATCACGATAGCGAGAATTAAGACGACTTTCATGATGGAAACTTTGTTGTTGGTCTGTGGAAAGAATTCGACAACTTGTTAGCGTTAAAAAATTATGTCATATATATACTGTCTCAGGTTAAAAATAGAGGGCCAAAATGCTCTAATAATAGTACAACTTAATATCACGACACGGACGCGTCTCTATTGTCACGAGATGTACCAAACCACACACCTTGCCAAAAGATGAGTTCCCCAACCAGAATATTTCAAGACCTTTTCCCTTGATATTAGAATGATGTCATAGCCAGGAACAAATATACAAAAAATCAAGTGCAAGCTTAAATTTTAGTGGAGGAAAAATGATCTTAGATATCTGATATCTCAAAGTGAACTTGAAAAAAAGACACCACTGTGTCTTCCAAATGTGCTTCGTATTTAGATATTGATGTTAACGGCAGCAAAACTGAATTTTATGACAAACGGGATGACTTCAGCTTTTTCATCTTCAGCTTCCCATAATCATCTAGCAGTATTCCATCATCACCTGTATTCGATATTTATGTGTAGAAATAGTATACATGTATACGACATCTCTGAAGATGTGGTATATCAACCTGACAAGAATATCCTATAAGTTACAAATTACAAAGCACCAGCAAGGCATTTTGCATGTTAGCGAGATCCATATTTATTTATTTCAGTTATATATTGTTTTTTTTTAAAGATTAACTTCGGAATTCTGAAGCTGTAGGTCATGTATCATCACACTATTGATGACTGATGACATCACACCACACATTAATGTTGACTGATGAGGATGGGATGATGTTGGTTGTAATGTATGAATAGAGAACTTTCGTTTGGACTGCAATTCAATATTCAATAGTGAAGTCTGTAGTCCAACTTTGGAATGCCAAAAGGGAAGTAATAAGGTTTACTTAGGAGTTGTCTTTCATGTGAGTTAAACTGTAATGAAAAACGGCACCCATGTTTGCATCGGTCATGTAAATTATACACGGTCGTCAATGTGAAATTCACGACTTCAGAAGGACTGATTATTTGATCAATAGGACGACAAACTACGAAGAGTCAATCACACAGCACGAAATTTACGGGAAGATCAACAAGATAGCGAGAAACGTGAAACAATATGTATTATCGTCATGCAAAATTGTGAACACAGACCATTCATACAGTGGGATGCAAGTAAATCGCTTAAGATTGGTCTTTAAAGGATCGGCTTAACACACAACTGAAAATGTTTTGACTCTTTTTTGAGATAGTAACTTCTACATGTAGTAATATTTTTCTTGAGTCGTAGAGAAACTTATAATAATTATAGTATATGTCGATATTTTTTTATTTATTTTTAAATTTCACCATTGCTAATTGGACAAAGTCTTGATAATGTGAAATACAAAGGTTTCATGAAAATGGACATATGTATGAGTTGAAAATGAAGTATGTTTAATCTGACAATTGCGTTTTCGGTGTCTATAATCACCCGATTTTATGATCTTTATATAATTTATGAGATTTTGGATTCCGTATGGGATTTAGGAGATTGCAGATTATGAGATCGTCCGAAGGGCTCATGGTGGGTGTGACCAGTCGACAGGGGATGCTTACCCCTCCTAAACACCTGTTTCCACCTTTGGTAGATCCAGGGATCCGTGTTTGTCCAACTCTATATTTTGTATTGCTTATAGAAGATATGAAATTGATCACTGTTCGTTATATTAACCTTTTATCGATCACTGTTCATTACCTCCACTTTTTTATGTGTCACGTTCAATCTGACACACTTTAAACAATCTGTATAATTTCTACCATCAAAATGAAATTAAAACTGATTTTCTTTCTTTTCTGAACAAAAATAAGAATGAAAACGAGAAAAATAGGAAGAATCATTGTTTGGATGTTAACGAAATACTGTCACTTTCAACTTATGTCCTAGAATTTGTCAGTGTTAATACGAATAGATTATTTGCTTTTACCACTTCTACTGTATTTTCTTCTGTCAATTCTCAATTTTATGAAATAATTTCTGATCCACACAATAAATCAAAACAAATGTTTTCAACTAAAAATAAATTTTACTTCCTGATTTCAGACAATCATTCAACATCTGTTACACATTTATACCTCTTCTTTATTTTATGATTACAACTTCAGTATTCTTATCAGTCTGTTTGTTCCTCTATCTATCCATTCATCTCTCTATACATCCAGTCATCCCTCTATCTATACGTTTGTCCTTCTATCCATCCCTTCATCTCTTTATCTATCCGTTTGTCCTTCAATCCATCCCTTCATTCTTCTATCTATCCGTTTGTCCTCCTATTCATCCGTTCATCCCCTATCCCCTATCCATGTGCCCATCCCTCTCTCCATTCATTCTTTCGTCTGTCAAACTTTATTTTCATTGGGAATGGATCTATAGACTTCTTTAGATAACAGTTGTAATAAATATACTGACTTTTCGTTCCTGCAATGATGTGATTTATTTGTAGCTTACATGTACGAGGCCCTCGTATATCATATTTGCGGATTTAAACGTGGAGTGGTGTTGTGTCTTGTAAATAATTGAATATGAATTTTATACTTCAGTTCGAAATTTAAATATATCGACGAAGTTTTATGCTTATGGAGGGGAAGATAACGATCAGTAATCAATCTCACAACTCCTATAGGACTTTTGCGAGAAGGGCTTACTTTTACAGTCAACGGCTGACTTTGACACAAGCATAATATACGGAAACCTTTTTGTGACATATCTGTACATACATGAATAAGTGATGAACCGATGCAATGTACAGAAATGTTAGTTGTCCAAAGAGCATCGAGTTGTTCCGGTTCATTTCCACACTCGTACTATTTCTGTAATAGTAAAGTCTATGTGACCTAACAGCCCCACATATTCCTCCTGTACCCCCGCTCCCATGGGGATCCGGGTTAGAATAGGTCCTCAGTACCTCTTCATTGTCGTAGAAGGCGATTAAATAGGGCGGTCCTTCGAATGAGACCGCAAAAACCGAGGCCCCATGTCACAGCAGATGTGTCACGAGAAATATCCGTCCCTGCTCAAAGGCCATAAGCGCCGAGCATAGGCCTAAATTTCGCAGCCCTTCACCGGTAATGGTGACGTCTTTTCCCGAGGGACGTTAAACAATATTCAATCAATCAATCAATTGATCCTGCACCCCTGGAGCCTTAAGGATAAAGCAAAAATTGATCAATGTTAAAGCATCTTCCCTACAACCTCGCATCTGTAATAAAGATCTAGGCCTCTACCGAAATTGTAAATTGAAAATGATCTCCGGGGTAAACGTACTGACTCCATGGCGAGGCCAAACTTGGTATATAGAATGTTTATGTATAAACCATTTTTGAATGTTTTTAAAATGTTATTGATAGCATAGATCTTCTTTAATGCGATGCCGTGTGCCTCTTGTTAGTTAAATATTTTAAATGAAATAATTTCAGTTCCGTCCCCGCTAAGTTCTTTTTTTATATGTCAGTATAGAAAAAAATTCATCTGGGACGGGGACCAGACTGATGGCTTTCCTAACGGACTAGGATTACTTTTCAATATTTACGTCCAATATTCGTGTTTATTATAAATAACGACCGAATACGTATTTCATATTGGATAGAATGAATAGATATAAAAATCAACGGGGTTTGAATTGACTGCTACGTAACATGGCTATCTTTAAAAACGAAATCATTTGAAGTTGCGACTTTTCGGTTCACATGGGGATTTGATAAATGTTTGAACAAAACTATACTAGGAAATTATGCTAGGAATGTTTTGATATTGTGATGCCAGAATACAGCAACCTGTGCCGTAAATCGAAGGTTTTTATAAGGAGGTTATCTGTAGCTCTCTGGTATGACCAAATATTTTCCAAGAGAGCTACAGATCTGCATTAGTGCAGACGCACATCAGGCCCGTCGGCAGGATTTTTCAAGGGGGAGGGGTTGTTACATAGACTCGCAACGCGAGTCTATCACCTCGCACCGCGAGGTGCCACTACGACAGGGGATCTGGGGGACGCTCAAGCTGTGGGGTATTTGATGCAAAATCCTGCAATCTAGCAAATTCCTGGCACTTAATTTGAATTTTGGAATCATGCCTTTTTTACTATGAATTTTCATGATTTTCATAAAAAATCCCGACTTTAATAGTCACAATTCAAACAAAATGCCGACTTTAATAGTGTTTAGTAGTTTTCAAGGGGGGGGGGGGTTCGTACGAACACCACGAACCACCTCCCCCCGGCTACGGGTGTGCACATGTAATTCCAAATTGTCGGTACGCTTAGCACGCACTGTGTTGTATATGTGTGTTTTATTGAATAAACCTGTATAACAACTTCACATTTTATGATAAAGGAAAACGCAAACCTCCTGCATAATAAACTTACATGTACATTCGATTTATCATGTTGCGATTACTTTTTGTAAAGTTTGAACATGAATCAATGTATCTGTGCGAGTTAAGATTTTACATCAACAATGCATGTATGCATGCAAAAATGAAATAAATTGTTGTTATTTTTTAACAATTGTCAGATAAATGAAAGAAGTTCATGTGGTTTAAAACCTAACAGTCGTACTATAATAATATTGTAACGTACAGTGATCTGAACACGCTCACCGTTGCTTAGAGAAATACTACCATATCAGTAGAAACGCTACATGTAGCTCTCTAGCGAAGCAGTAGAAATTCCTTACATACTGTTCGCTACATTTCCTACGCTCAGGGACGCTTCGTTCAGATCTTCTCTGATTGTTTGGCACCTCTTTGGCAAAGGCATCCGCCGTTCACGACGACAACCGCCGTCGTCCCGGGACGAAACCCCGTCCGTACATGGACACAAAGTCCTAGTCATACTGTATCTGAAGCAGTCCTCCCACCAAATATCAGTCACTACCCTGCCACGATTTTGTAACGTGCAGCGGTTTGAACACGCTCGACTTTGCTTTTGCGTGATCAAGAAAAATCACCCCCAAAAAAGCTAGCTCAAGAGCGAGGCCGTAGAAGTTCCCGAAGTCGAAATTACATATAATTAACGATATCGTGCTTCCATGCCATACGCAGGTTTAAATGTCCAAGTCAGCCGTTGATTGTGAAAGTCAGCCCTTCTCGCAAAAGTCCTATAAGCAATACAAATAAGAGAGTTAGGCAAACACCGACCCTTGGATTTACCAGAGGTGGGATCAGGTGACTAGGAGGAGCAAGCGTCCCCTGTCAACCGGTCACACCCGGTTTATACGAGACGATTTAACCCCCTGTAACATGAATTTGTTCGTCAGTAGCGTACGGACAAACAAGTTCATGTTACGGGGAGTTAAATCGTCTCGTATGAATTGAAGATTTCGCAAATTCTATGGCCGTTATAACGATCTAATTTACTAATACAACCTGTCATTAGATCAAATGTTGTCTGGTGTGTTTCATACCAATTGTTAGGCCGTGCTTGGCACACTGATTTGACTACGAATTACTCCGTTTACTTGACCAAGATATAGAGCTCACGGGAGGTGTGACCGGTCAACAGGAGATGCTTACTCCTCCAAAGCAACCTTTTCCACCTCTGGAATGTCCGAATATCCTTGTTTGCCTTACTGTATTCTTTATAGGAATTATGAGCTTGATGGCTTTTGATTATCTTCATCCTTTCATAGCGAGAAAAATGAAAGTTAATTTTCAGACTATGAAATTGAAAACGAAGAAATTCAACATGTCCAAGAATCAGGGGATGATTTAGACTTGTAGGAAAAGTATGATAGTTGATTTTGCATACGTCTTATTCTTTATGACTAATGAGTTAAGGTTGATCGATCCTCATGTGATGTCATAGGTTTTTGTAAAATCTTTATATAAATAAATTTTGTGCATGATAGAAATATATGTTTTTGAGGAATTTTATTCACTGAATAAAATAAAACAAATTGGTAAACTTTTGATACTAAAAAGTTTTTATTTTCCATAGATAATCAATTGTTTATAATTTTAAAAATGTTGTCAAGGACAATAACTCTTATGCTTGAATTTCCTCTACTGCATGTCTATGATACAATGATTTCCCTATTATCCACAAGTAATTTTCATACATCTATGAATTAGCAGTTTTCTTACACTGTTGACATTTAAAATCTGTCATTTCAACAACGTTTTTATGAATTTTCATTATTCTGTTTAACGAAAATGTGTGATTATTTTATGTTGATATATACTTCTGTTTTTTGTATGTCTGACATCTTTAAAAGGGTGGCGACATATACATTTTCTTGGGTTATTGATTAAATGAAACTATATTGAGTGGGAATTAATATAGTTTTTCCACTTTTAACCATTAATATTGATAAATCACATGAGGATCGATCCACCTTAAATAATTTACACCGAACTAGCTATTTCTCATAGTGCAATTTGATGTTATAGATTATTAGGAATTCATTTTATTTTTAACTATTGTAAGTGTAGTTGTACAAACTTCAGCTTGTTTAAATGCCATAATGATACATGTATCATATTTAAATGATACAAAATTAGAATTAATAAGCTGAATATATAAGATATTATATTTGATTTTCATTCATTGAAACATTTTTCAAAGGGTCTATGAGACAATTTACACTGGTACAATTGCAGCTTATGAATATCCAATCATATGTTAAACATATGTTGCAAGTTTACCTGTATACATGAAACTGTCTCCCACTGGATCTTCGTGTCGAAGGTTCATTAGCTGGTGTTTTTTAAAAAAAAAACATATCTTTTTAAACTTGCATTTAATCTGTAATTCGGTATTGATTATTTAAAAAAACACCTCAGTTTTAGCATCATTTTTATTGATTGATTGTATATTGTTTAACGCTCCTCTCGAGAATTTTTCACTCATATGGAGACGTCACCAGTACCAGTGAAGGGCTTCAGATTTCGGCGTATCGTCGGTACTTACAGTGAGGGTTCTTTAGCGTTACACACCTGCTGTGACATGTCCCATCCGTTTAAAAGGTAATCTCCAAAGACCCGTGGTATTTACGAGTATACCTGATAACGAGCGTTTGGGGATGGAACTATCACTCCCTGTTTTAACGACTTACGTCTGTCGCGGCCGGAATTCGAACTTCGAGCTTCTGCAGGTATACCTCTAGATCACCGCGGCGGTTTAGGATGACAGTGAAATAGATGCGGGGAGGAGGGAAGCATTCACACTTTCTTGTGAGATGTGGGAACTTGTTGGAGATAATTTTCATTTTCATATCATGTGTTTTTAAATTGAGTTACCCATGTGATGCTCATCCCTCCCCCTCATCACCTATTGCTCTGCGTATATCTGTTGGTCGTTCAATCAGACAGTTAGTCAGTATGTTTTAGAAATCTTCCTATTCGCAATAACAAGACTACCATTTAATAGAACTAAGTAGAAATCCTTATCTAGTGTAAGTAGATTCTTTTTGGATCACACAACAAAAAATAATATAGCACCAGCTGGGTCTACGAAGTTTACCGTTTTATATCACCAGTGCGAATCAGGTGAGCGTTATGACTTGTATATCCACGTGATTTGAACCTCAGCACCGCCTGTCTAAGTGTACCTGTGAATCAGGTAAGATATATATCTACGTGATGTCTCTGATTCGCTAAGAATTTATGACAACAAATGATCGCTGCTGTTTGCATTTCATTCCCGTTTGTTTTACAAAATTGCTTCGGTGTTAAATCAACATGTATAAACTTGTAAAGGAAAATACTCAACGAATTTTAATGTGTTCTGTATTTTGTTGAGGAAGTATGATACATATTTATATGAGAATATTTCAATGTTGATTTTACTCTTTAACATCTTTACCAGTGACCTCTTTCACTTTGTAAATAAATGTAATCTCTACAACTACGCAGATGACAATACTTTATCAAAATCAGATAAATCTTTAAATCATGTAATAGCAGCACTTCAAGATGACAGTAGATCTCTGACTAAATGGTTTAAATCAAACAAAATGCAGGGAAATCTAGAAAAATTCCAAGCTATCTCTGTTGGAAACAAAACACACAATGAAAACATAGTTTTTGATTTAGATGGGATAAATATTTCATGTGATAAAGAAATCAAATTGTTAGGCATTACAATTGATTTTAAACTTTCTTTCAACACACATATTACCAATATTTGTAAAAAGGCAGCAAGGCAATTAAATGTTCTTAAACGAATAGGCAAACATCTTAGCAAATTAGGTAAATTAACCATATATCATTCATTTATTATGTAGAATATTAATTATTGCCCGTTGACATGGCACTTCTGCACTGAACAAAACACCCGCAAAATTGAAAAGATTCAGGAAAGAGCTCTGAGGTTTATCTATGGTGACTATAAAAGTACTTACGAAAACCTATTAAAACAATCTAAATTGCCTTCACTAAAAACCAGAAGAATGCGAACAATAGCTTTAGAAACTTTTAAAATTATCAACAAAATGTCCCCACATTTTTTTGTTACAAGATCTAGTTGTTATAAAAAAAACCATTCATACAATTTTCGATATACAAATACAGCGGAAGTACCAAGACCTAGAACAACCAGGTACGGGATTAAATCTTTCAGATATGAGGCAGCAAAGCTCTGGAACTCTTTACCAAACGAAGCAAGAAATATTACATCATATAATGTATTCTCAAATTATATTCAAAATTGGTGTGGGGAATGAAATTGTAAATGCAGCTCATGCAAATTCCAGCCTCTCCTACCTAAATCTTAAAGTTTTGATATAACTTCTAACTATGCTTCTAAGCTTACATGTACAAATTTAACTGTTATTTTTACTCCGCTCTGTCTCTTAGGTATGCATATTTATTTAGTCTATGTATATATCCATATTTTTATGTTTGTGTTGCAATCTGTTTTCAGTGCTGCATGCGCATCTTAATATAGGTAGTCCCTGTGTATATATATGCATGACTTGTGATGTCTGTATTGATGTATGCGTCCTGTTTTATTTCAAATTTCTGTTTTTATGTCTATGCATCCAATTATATATCATTAGTGTTTTGTGTGGGTTTTTTTAATGCTATATATTCGGTTAAAGAGCTCTTAGCTCATGTTTATTGTTTATCTGTATATAGTTCCGACTTTAAATAAAAATTACTTACTTACTTACTTAATGTTGATTTCAATATAAGAAGATATTTATCTAAAAGAAAAAAAAGGTTTTAAGAATAATCATTTATTGATGTCCACATCTACAATGACCATCGATACAATGGGGTCGTCCATGCGGGCACCTCTCATGACAATCAGGTCCCGTGCTGCAGGCTCCTGTAAAATGGAGGAAATCATGAAACATCTCAACAGTTTGATCTAAATCATTAAATTTACTTTTTTGGGGAATACATTACGGTATGAACAGCGACGCTTCATGAAAAGTATTCCGGCGTTTAGCGCTTCATGAAAAATATGACGGCGTGAAGTGTTGCAGTTTATACCATCATATCTTTTCAAATTTCTTATATTCTACTTTCATTTATGCTGAAATTTCAAGCTGAAATCCATGTATTATATATATCTGTATTCATATGTGCATTGTTTAGAACTACAACGCATTCATGAGGAAATGGCTATCATTAGAAATTCTATAGAAATCAGAGGGAAAGATAATGGAAATATAAATATCTATCATTAAGGAGATTAGTAATATGTATTCACCGCTTCCTATGGCTGGTGTGGTACACGTGCACAGACTGTCCACGCAGTGAAGCTCCGCCCCCGTGGGACACATCGTTAGTGAGCAGTCTCTAGGACCAGTTGTACAGACCTCGGCATATACTAAATACAGGAAGAGCAAACAGGCATTTAATGTAGGTCATTTAGTGATTAAGTAATCAGTTGCGAATCAATGAATGGAAAAGTACTTACTCCTCCAAATAGCTAACACTTCTCTCATTCAGAAATACTAATCGCCCCATCCAGATCAAAAATCAAACAACGAAAACAAAAAAGAAAACAATAGAACCACTAAACAGAACATAAAAAACAAAACACAGTAACAAAACAACCCCACCGCAAAACATGTGGTATACTAGAAGTTAGTTTGAAGATGTCTGTCTGATGCAATGGGGATGTCTCAGTACCAAATACGAATGAAGAATTGTAAAATCAGTTGTTGTAGACAATCAATTAAAAATCAGCATTTTGTAATATGTGGTTTTGAAAACGATCTGTCATTTGGTCAAATGCTATCTGACATGTTTGATATCAATTGTCGGGCTGTTCTTTGCATACTATGTTTAACACTAACTCAACTCCGGATCATTCCGTTTATCTGAACAAGAGATAGACCTTGGGCTCACGGCGGGTGAGACCAGTCGACAGTGGATGCTTTCTCATATGTACCTGATCATCTTTCAATAGAACTAGGATGTTTAATTGAAAAAGCCTATGTATTGACTAATGGAACTCGCTCAATAAGATTAACAAAATTATTTAAAGTAAAAGGTGATATTGTGAAATTTTATATGATAATTCACAAGTTCCGTTTACGGATGTTTTAAAGAACAAATTAGAATTCAGTGGTGTGTCTTTCCGCAGCCCAGTTTTACATGAATTATTTCTATCTTTGTCTGTCAATCGACTCAACGCAAAATAATACTTTAGCTTCTAATTGATGAAAATTAGATCAAAAAACGCGTAGATATTTCGGAAATAGAACGATAATTTTAGGTGTACTAAGACATAAATAAATAAATGAGGATAACAAACAGTGACCGGTCTCATAAATCCTAGAAAAGATACAAAATCAAAAGAAGGGCAAACACAAACCCCTTGACACACCTGGGATCGGGTGTCTAGGAGGAGTTGACTGTTGATCGAACGTTGGGTGTAAACAAGGATACAACGGTTGTGTTTTCAAAATAAGATTTTTATTGCATAGATATAGTGTGAGAGTGAAGGCGATTGGCAGGAGTTTATTCAGGAAAACACGATACCTGTTACGTACAGAGGCTTGAACACTGCATAAGAAATCAAACCTTTTTGACCGAGGAAAAGTTTTAAAAATCCTAAATATCTATGAGATTTGAAGGCACCTGTGCATTTGAAAGATTTGTTGTTGAAATTTGAGAGAATAACAATGAATGAAACTTCGTACCTGCAACGATCACGATAGCGAGAATTAAGACGACTTTCATGATGGAAACTTTGTTGTTGGTCTGTGGAAAGAATTCGACAACTTGTTAGCGTTAAAAAATTATGTCATATATATATATATATATATATATATATATATATATATATATATATATATATATATACTGTCTCAGGTTAAAAGTAGAGGGCCAAAATGCTCTAATAATAGTACAACTTAATATCGCGACACGGACGCGTCTCTATTGTCACGAGATGTACCAAACCGCACACCTTGCCCAAAGATGAGTTTCCCAAACAGAATATTTCAAGACTTTTTCCTTGATATTAGAATGATGTCATAGCCAGGAACAAATATACAGAAAATCAAGTGCAAGCTTAAATTTTCTCAAAGTGAACTAGAAAAAAAAAGACACCACTGTGTCTTCCAAATGTGCTTCGTATTTAGATATTGATGTTAACGGCAGCATAACTGAATTTTTTGACAAACGGGATGACTTCAGCTTCTCCATCTTCAGCTTCCCATAATCATCTAGCAGTATTCCATTATCACCTGTATTCGATGTTTATGTGTAGAAATAGTATACATGTATACGACATCTCTGAAGATGTGTTATATCAACCTGACAAGAATATCCTATAAGTTACAAATTACAAATCACCAGCAAGGAATTTTGCATGTTAGCGAGATCCATCTTTATTTATTACAGTTATATATTGTTTGTTTTTTTAAAGATTAACTTCGGAATTCTGAAGCTGTAGGTCATGTATCACCACACTATTGATGACTGATGACATCACACCACACATTAATGTTGACTGATGAGGGTGGGGTGATGTTGATTGTAATGTATGAATAGAGAACTTTCGTTTGGACTGCAATTCAATATTCAATAGTGAAGTCTGTAGTCCAACTTTGGAATGCCAAAAGGGAAGTAATAAGGTTTACTTAGGAGTTGTCTTTCATGTGAGTTAAACTGTAATGAAAAACGGCACCCATGTTTGCATCGGTCATGTAAATTATACACGGTCGTCAATGTGAAATTCACGGCTGCAGAAAGACTGATGATTTGATAAATAGGACGACAAACTACGAAGGGTCAATCACACAGCACGAAATTTACGGGAAGATCAACAAGATAGCGAGAAACGTGAAACAATATGTATTATCGTCATGCAAAATTGTGAACGCAGACCATTCATACAGTGGGATGCAAGTAAATCGCTTAAGATTGGTCTTTAAAGGATCGGCTTAACACACAACTGAAAATGTTTTGACTCTTTTTTGAGATAGTAACTTCTACATGTAGTAATATTTTTCTTGAGTCGTAGAGAAACCTATAATAATTATAGTATTTGTCGATATTTTTTTTATTTATTTTTAAATTTCACCATTGCTAATTGGACAAAGTCTTGATAATGTGAAATACAAAGGTTTCATGAAAATGGACATATGTATGAGTTCAAAATGAATGACGTTTAATTTGACAATTGCGTTTTCGGTGTTTATAATCACCCGATTTTATAATCTTTATATAATTTATGAGATTTTGGATTCCGTATGGGATTTATGAGATTGCAGATTATGAGAGCGTCCGAAGGGCTCATGGTGGGTGTGACCAGTCGACAGGGGATGCTTACCCCTCCTAAACACCTGTTTCCACCTTTGGTAGATCCAGGGATCTGTGTTTGTCCAACTCTATATTTTGTATTGCTTATAGAAGATATGAAATTGATCACTGTTCGTTATATTAACATTTTATCGATCAGTGTTCATTATCTCTAAACAATCTGTATAATTTCTACCATCAAAATGAAATTAAAACTGATTTTCTTTCTTTTCTGAACAAAAATAAGAATGAAAACGAGAAAAATAGGAAGAATCATTTTTTGGATGTTAACGAAATACTGTCACTTTCAACTTATGTCCTAGAATTTGTCAGTGTTAATACGAATAGATTATTTGTTTTTACCACTTCTACTGTATTTTCTTCTGTCAATTCTCAATTTTATGAAATAATTTCTGATCCACACAATAAATCAAAACAAATGTTTTCAACTAAAAAATTTTTTTACTTCCTGATTTCAGACAATCATTCAACATCTGTTAGACATTTATACCTCTTCTTTATTTTATGATTACAACTTCAGTATTCTTATCAGTCTGTTCCTCTATCTATCCATTCATCTCTCTATCCATCCAGTCATCCCTCTATCTATCCGTTTGTCCTTCTATCCATCCCTTCATCTCTTTATCTATCCGTTTGTCCTTCAATCCATCCCTTCATTCTTCTATCTATCCGTTTGTCCTCCTATTCATCCGTTCATCCCCTATCCATGTGCCCATCCCTCTCTCCATTCATTCTTTCGTCTGTCACACTTTATTTTCATTGGGAATGGATCTATAGACTTCTTTAGATAACAGTTGTAATAAATACACTGACTTTTGGTTCCAGCAATTATGTGATTTATTTGTAGCTTACATGTACGAGGCCTTCGTATATCATATTTGCGGATTTAAACGTGGAGTGGTGTTGTGTCTTGTAAATAATTGAATATGAATTTTATACTTCAGTTCGAAATTTAAATATATCGACGAAGTTTTATGCTTATGGAGGGGAAGATAACGATCAGTAATCAATCTCACAACTCCTATAGGACTTTTGCGAGAAGGGCTTACTTTTACAGTCAACGGCTGACTTTGACACAAGCATAATATACGGAAACCTTTTCGTGACATATCTGTACATACATGAATAAGTGATGAACCGATGCAATGTACAGAAATGTTAGTTGTCCAAAGAGCATCGAGTTGTTCTGGTTCATTTCCACACTCGTACTATTTCTGTAAGAGTAAAGTCTATGTGACCTAACAGCCCCACATATTCCTCCTGTACCCCCGCTCCCATGGGGATCCGGGTTAGAATAGGTCCTCAGTACCTCTTGCTTGTCGTAGAAGGCGATTAAATAGAACGGTCCTTCGAATGAGACCGCAAAAACTGAGGCCCCATGTCACAGCAAATGTGTCACGAGAAATATCCGTCCCTGCTCAAAGGCCATAAGCGCCGAGCATAGGCCTAAATTTCGCAGCCCTTCACCGGTAATGGTGACGTCTTTTCCCGAGGGACGTTAAACAATATTCAATCAATCAATCAATTAATCCTGCACCCCTGGAGTCTTAAGGATAAAGCAAAAATTTATCAATGTTAAAGCATCTTCCCTACAACCTCGCATTTGTAATAAAGATCTAGGCCTCTACCGAAATTGTAAATTGAAAATGATCTCCGGGGAAAACGTACTGACTCCATGGCGAGGCGAAACTTGGTATATAGAATGTTTATGTATAAACCATTTTTGAATGTTTTTAAAATGTTATTGATAGCATAGATCTTCTTTAATGCGATGCCGTGTGCCTCTTGTTAGTTAAATATTTTAAATGAAATAATTTCAGTTCCATCCCCGCTAAGTTCTGTTTTTATATGTCAGTATAGAAAAAAATTCATCTGGGACGGGGACCAGACTGATGGCTTTCATAACTGACTAGGATTACTTTTCAATATTTACGTCCAATATTCGTGTTTATTATAAATAAGGACCGAATACGTACTTCATATTGGATAGAATGAATAGATATAAAAATCAACGGGGTTTGAATTGACTGCTACGTAACATGGCTATCTTTAAAAACGAAATCATTTGAAGTTGCGACTTTTCGGTTCACATGGGGATTTGATAAATGTTTGAACAAAACTATACTAGGAAATTATGCAAGGAATGTTTTGATATTGTGATGCCAGAATACAGCGAGCTGTGCCGTAAATCGAAGGTTTTTATAAGGAGGTTATCTGTAGCTCTCTGGTATGACCAAATATTTTCCAAGAGAGCTACAGATCTGCATTAGTGCAGACGCACATCAGGCCCGTAGGCAGGATTTTTCAAGGGGGGAGGGGGGGGGGGTTGTTACATAGACTCGCAACGCGAGTCTATCACCTCGCACCGCGAGAAGCTCTGGGGTATTTGATGCAAAATCCTGCAATCTAGCAATTTCCTGGCACTTAATTTGAATTTTGGAATCATGCCTTTTTTACTATGAATTTTCATGATTTTCATAAAAAATCCCGACTTTAATAGTCACAATTCAAACAAAATGCCGACTTTAATAGTGCTTAGTAGTTTTCAAGGGGGAGGGTTCGTACGAACACCACGAACCCCCCCCCCCCTGGCTACGGGTGTGCACATGTAATTCCAAATTGTCGGTACGCTTAGCACGCACTGTGTTGTATCTGTGTGTTTTATTGAATAAACCTGTATAACAACTTCACATTTTATGATAAAAGAAAACGCAAACCTCCTGCATAATAAACTTACATGTACATTCGATTTATCATGTTGCGATTACTTTTTGTAAAGTTTGAACATGAATCAATGTATCTGTGCGAGTTAAGATTTTACATCAACAATGCATGTAAGCATGCAAAATTGAAATAAATTGTTGTTATTTTTTAATAATTGTCAGATAAATAAAAGAAGTTTATGTGGTTTAAAACCTAACAGTCGTACTATAATAATACTGTAACGTACAGTGATCTGAACACGCTCACCGTTGCTTAGAGAAATACTACCATATCAGTAGAAACGCTACATGTAGCTCTCTAGCGAAGCAATAGAAATTCCCTACATACTGTTCGCTACATTTCCTACGCTCAGGGAAGCTTCGTTCAGATCTTCTCTGATTGTTTGGCACCTCCTTGGCAAAGGCATCCGCCGTTCACAACGACAACCGCCGTCGTCCCGGGACGAAACCCCGTCCGTACATGGACACAAAGTCCTAGTCATACTCTATCTGAAGCAGGCCTCCCACCAAATATCAGTCACTACCCTGCCACGATTTTGTAACGTGCAGCGGTTTGAACACGCTCGACTTTGCTTTTGCGTGATCAAGAAAAATCACCCCCAAAAAAGCTAGCTCAAGAGCGAGGCCGTAGAAGTTCCCGAAGTCGATATTGCATATAATTAACGATATCGTGCTTCCATACCATACGCAGGTTTAAATGTCCAAGTCAGCCGTTGATTGTGAAAGTCATCCCTTCTCGCAAAAGTCCTATAAGCAATACAAATAAGAGAGTTAGGCAAACACCGACCCTTGGATTTACCAGAGGTGGGATCAGGTGACTAGGAGGAGCAAGCGTCCCCTGTCAACCGGTCACACCCGGTTTATACGAGACGATTTAACCCCCTGTAACATGAATGTGTTCGTCAGTAGCGTACGGACAAACAAGTTCATGTTACGGGGAGTTAAATCGTCTCGTATAAATTGAAGATTTCGCAAATTCTATGGCCGTTATAACGATCTAATTTACCAATACAACCTGTCATTAGATCAAATGCTGTCTGGTGTGTTTCATACCAATTGTTAGGCCGTGCTTGGCACACTGATTTGACTACGAATTACTCCGTTTACTTGACCAAGATATAGAGCTCACGGGAGGTGTGACCGGTCAACAGGAGATGCTTACTCCTCCAAAGCAACCTTTTCCACCTCTGGAATGTCCGAATATCCTTGTTTGCCTTACTGTATTCTTTATAGGAATTATGAGCTTGATGGCTTTTGATTATCTTCATCCTTTCATAGCGAGAAAAATGAAAGTTAATTTTAAGACTATGAAATTGAAAACGAAGAAATTCAACATGTCCAAGAATCAGGGGATGATTTAGACTTGTAGGAAAAGTATGATAGTTGATTTTGCATACGTCTTATTTTTTATGACTAATGAGTTAAGGTAGATCGATCCTCATGTGATGTCATAGGTTTTTGTAAAATCTTTATATAAATAAATTTTGTGCATGATAGAAATATATGTTTTTGAGGAATTTTATTCACTGAATAAAATAAAACAAATTGGTAAACTTTTGATACTAAAAAGTTTTTATTTTCCATAGATAATCAATTGTTTGTAATTTTAAAAATGTTGTCAAGGACAATAACTCTTATGCTTGAATTCCTCTACTGCATGTCTATGATACAATGATTTCCCTATTATCCACAAGTAATTTTCATACATCTATGAATTAGCAGTTTTCTTACACTGTTGACATTTAAAATCTGTCATTTCAACAACGTTTTTATGAATTTTCATTATTCTGTTTAACGAAAATGTGTGATTATTTTATGTTGATATATACTTCTGTTTTTTGTATGTCTGACATCTTTAAAAGGGTGGCGACATATACATTTTCTTGGGTTATTGATTAAATGAAACTATATTGAGTGGGAATTAATATAGTTTTTCCACTTTTAACCATTAATATTGATAAATCACATGAGGATCGATCCACCTTAAATAATTTACACCGAACTAGCTATTTCTCATAGTGCAATTTGATGTTATAGATTATTAGGAATTCATTTTATTTTTAACTATTGTAAGTGTAGTTGTACAAACTTCAGCTTGTTTAAATGCCATAATGATACATGTATCATATTTAAATGATACAAAATTAGAATTAATAAGCTGAATATATAAGATATTATATTTGATTTTCATTCATTGAAACATTTTTCAAAGGGTCTATGAGACAATTTACACTGGTAAAATTGCAGCATATGAATATCCAATCATATGTTAAACATATGTTGCAAGTTTACCTGTATACATGAAACTGTCTACCACTGGATCTTCGTGTCGAAGGTTCATTAGCTGGTGTTTTTTTTTTTTTAAAAAAACATATCTTTTTAAACTTGCATTTAATCTGTCATTCGGTATTGATTATTTAAAAAAAAACCTCAGTTTTAGCATCATTTTGATTGATTGATTGTATATTGTTTAACGCTCCTCTCGAGAATTTTTCACTCATATGAAGACGTCACCAGTACCAGTGAAGGGCTTCAAATTTCGGCGTATCATCGGTACTTACAGTGAGGGTTCTTTAGCGTTCAACACCTGCTGTGACATGTCCCATCCGTATTAAAGGTAATCTCCAAAGACCCGTGGTATTTACGAGTATACCTGATAACGAGCGTTTGGGGATGGAACTATCACTTCCTGTTTTAACGACTTACGTCTGTCGCGGCCGGAATTCAAACCTCGAGCTTCTGCAGGTATACCTCTAGATCACCGCGGCGGTTTAGGATGACAGTGAAATAGATGCGGGGAGGAGGGAGGCATTCACACTTTCTTGTTAGATGTGGGAACTTGTTGGAGATAATTTTCATTTTCATATCATGTGTTTTTAAATTGAGTTACCCATGTGATGCTCATCCCTTTCCCCCCATCGCCTATTGCTCAGCGTATATCTGTTGGTCGTTCAATCAGACAGTTAGTCAGTATGTTTTAGAAATCTTCCTATTCGCAATAACAAGACTACCATTTAATAGAACTAAGTAGAAATCCTTATCTAGTGTAAGTAGATTCTTTTTGGATCACACAACAAAAAATAATATAGCACCAGCTGGGTCTACGAAGTTTACCGTTTTATATCACCAGTGCGAATCAGGTGAGCGTTATGACTTGTATATCCACGTGATTTGAACCTCAGCACCGCCTGTCTAAGTGTACCTGTGAATCAGGTAAGATATAGATCTACGTGATGTCTCTGATTCGCTAAGAATTTATGACAACAAATGATCGCTGCTGTTTGCATTTCATTCCCGTTTGTTTTACAAAATTGCTTCGGTGTTAAATCAACATGTATAAACTTGTAAAGGAAAATACTCAACGAATTTTAATGTGTTCTGTATTTTGTTGAGGAAGCATGATACATATTTATATGAGAATATTTCAATGTTGATTTTACTCTTTAACATCTTTACCAGTGACCTCTTTCACTTTGTAATAAATGTAATCTCTACAACTATGCAGATGACAATACTTTATCAAAATCAGATAAATCTTTAAATCATGTAATAGCAGCACTTCAAGATGACAGTAGATCTCTGATTAAATGGTTTAAATCAAACAAAATGTAGGGAAATCCAGAAAAATTCCAAGCTATCTCTGTTGGAAACAAAACACACAATGAAAACATAGTTTTTGATTTAGATGGGATAAAAATTTCATGTGATAAAGAAATCAAATTGTTAGGCATTACAATTGATTTTAAACTTTCTTTCAACACACATATTACCAATATTTGTAAAAAGGCAGCAAGGAAATTAAATGTTCTTAAACGAATAGGCAAACATCTTAGCAAATTAGGTAAATTAACCGTATATAATTCATTTATTATGTCAAATATTAGTTATTGCCCGTTGACATGGCACTTCTGCACTGAACAAAACACCCGCAAAATTGAAAAGATTCAGGAAAGAGCTCTGAGGTTTATCTATGGTGACTATAAAAGTACTTACGAAAACCTATTAAAACAATCTAAATTGCCTTCACTAAAAACCAGAAGAATGCGAACAATAGCTTTAGAAACTTTTAAAATTATCAACAAAATGTCCCCACTTTTTTTGTTTTTTGTTTTTTACAAGATCTAGTTGTTATAAAAAAAACCATTCATACAATTTTCGATATACAAATACAGCGGAAGTACCAAGACCTAGAACAACCAGGTACGGGATTAAATCTTTCAGATATGAGGCAGCAAAGCTCTGGAACTCTTTACCAAACGAAGCAAGAAATATTACATCATATAATGTATTCTCAAATTATATTCAAAATTGGTGTGGGGAATGAAATTGTAAATGCAGCTCATGCAAATTCCAGCCTCTCCTACCTAAATCTTAAAGTTTTGATATAACTTCTAACTATGCTTCTAAGCTTACATGTACAAATTTAACTGTTATTTTTACTCCGCTCTGTCTCTTAGGTATGCATATTTATTTAGTCTATGTATATATCCATATTTTTATGTTTGTGTTGCAAACTGTTTTCAGTGCTGCATGCGCATCTTAATATAGGTAGTCCCTGTGTATATATATGCATGACTTGTGATGTCTGTATTGATGTATGCGTCCTGTTTTATTTCAAATTTCTGTTTTTATGTCTATGCATCCAATTATATATCATTAGTGTTTTGTATGTTTTTTTAAATGCTATATAGTCGGTTAAAGAGCTCTTAGCTCATGTTTATTGTTTACCTGTATATAGTTCCGACTTTAAATAAAAATTACTTACTTACTTACTTAATGTTGATTTCAATATAAGAAGATATTTATCTAAAAGAAAAAAAAAGGTTTTAAGAATAATCATTTATTGATGTCCACATCTACAATGACCATCGATACAATGGGGTCGTCCATGCGGGCACCTCTCATGACAATCAGGTCCCGTGCTGCAGGCTCCTGTAAAATGGAGGAAATCATGAAACATCTCAATAGTTTGATCTAAATCATTAAATTTGCTCTTTTGGGGAATACATTAGGGTATGAACAGCGACGCTTCATGAAAAGTATTCCAGCGTTTAGCGCTTCATGAAAAATATGACGGCGTGAAGTGTTGCAGTTTATACCATCATATATTTTCAAATTTCTTATATTCTACTTTCATTTATGCTGAAATTTCAAGCTGAAATCCATGTCTTATATATATCTGTATTCATATGTGCATTGTGTAGAACTACAACGCATTCATGAGGAAATGGCTATCATTAGAAATTCTATAGAAATCAGAGGGAAAGATAATGGAAATATAAATCTCTATCATTAAGGAGATTAGTAATATGTATTCACCGCTTCCTATGGCTGGTGTAGTACACGTGCACAGACTGTCCACACAGTGAAGCTCCGCCCCCGTGGGACACATCGTTAGTGAGCAGTCTCTAGGACCAGTTGTACAGACATCGGCATATACTAAATACAGGAAGAGCAAACAGGCATTTAATGTAGGTCATTTAGTGATTAAGTAATCAGTTGCGAATCAATGAATGGAAAAGTACTTACTCCTCCAAATAGCTAACAATTCTCTCATTCAGAAATACTAATCGCCCCATCCAGATCAAAAATCAAACAACGAAAACAAAAAAGAAAACAATAGAACCACTAAACAGAATATAAAAAACAAAACACAGTAACAAAAGAACCCCACCGCAAAACATGTGGTATACTAGAAGTTAGTTTGAAGATGTCTGTCTGATGCAATGGGGATGTCTCAGTACCAAATACGAATGAAGAATTGTAAAATCAGTTGTTGTAGAGAATCAATTAAAAATCAGCAGTTTGTAATGATGTGGTTTTGAAAACGATCTGTCATTTGGTCAAATGCTATCTGACATGTTTGATACCAATTGTCGGGCTGTTCTTTGCATACTATGTTTAACACTAACTCAACTCCGGATTATTCCGTTTATCTGAACAAGAGATAGACCTAGGGCTCACGGCGGGTGTGACCAGTCGACAGTGGATGCTTTCTCATATGTACCTGATCATCTTTTAATAGAACTAAGATGTTTAATTGAAAAAGCCTATGTATTGACTAATGGAACTCGCTCAATAAGATTAACAAAATTATTTAAAGTAAAGGGTGATATTGTGAAATTTTATATGATAATTCACAAGTTCCGTTTACGGATGTTTTAAAGAACAAATTAGAATTCAGTGGTGTGTCTTTCCGCAGCCCAGTTTTACATGAATTATTTCTATCTTTGTCTGTCAATCGACTCAACGCAAAATAATACTTTAGCTTCTAATTGATGAAAATTAGATAAAAAAAAACGCGTAGATTTTTCGGAAATAGAACGATAATTTTAGGTGTACTAAGACATAAATAAATAAATGAGGATAACAAACAGTGACCGCTCTCATAAATCCTAGAAAAGATACAAAATCAAAAGAAAGGCAAACACAAACCCCTTGACACACCTGGGATCGGGTGTCTAGGAGGAGTTGACTGTTGACCGAACGTTGGGTGTAAACAAGGATACAACGGTTGTGTCTTAAAAATAAGATTTTTATTGCATAGATATAGTGTGAGAGTGAAGGCGATTGACAGGAGTTTATTCAGGAAAAGACGATACCTGTTACGTACAGAGGCTTGAACACTGCATAAGAAATCAAACCTTTTTGACCGAGGAAAAGTTTTAAAAATCCTAAATATCTATGAGATTTGAAGGCACCTGTGCATTTGAAAGATTTGTTGTTGAAATTTGAGAGAATAACAATGAATGAAACTTCGTACCTGCAACGATCACGATAGCGAGAATTAAGACGACTTTCATGATGGAAACTTTGTTGTTGGTCTGTGGAAAGAATTCGACAACTTGTTAGCGTTAAAAAATTATGTCATATATATATATATATATATATATATATATATATATATACTGTCTCAAGTTAAAAGTAGAGGGCCAAAATGCTCTAATAATAGTACAACTTAATATCACGACACGGACGCGTCTCTATTGTCACGAGATGTACCAAACCACACACCTTGCCCAAAGATGAGTTTCCCAAACAGAATATTTCAAGACTTTTTCCTTGATATTAGAATGATGTCATAGCTAGGAACAAATATACAGAAAATCAAGCGCAAGCTTAAATTTTCTCAAATTGAACTAGAAAAAAAAAGACACCACTGTGTCTTCCAAATGTGCTTCGTATTTAGATACTGATGTTAACGGCAGCATAACTGAATTTTTTGACAAACGGGATGACTTCAGCTTCCATCTTCAGCTTCCCATAATCATCTAGCAGTATTCCATTATCACCTGTATTCGATGTTTATGTGTAGAAATAGTATACATGTATACGACATCTCTGAAGATGTGTTATATCAACCTGACAAGAATATCCTATAAGTTACAAATTACAAATCACCAGTAAGGAATTTTGCATGTTAGCGAGATCCATCTTTATTTATTACAGTTATATATTGTTTTTTCTTAAAGATTAACTTCGGAATTCTGAAGCTGTAGGTCATGTATCACCACACTATTGATGACTGATGACATCACACCACACATTAATGTTGACTGATGAGGATGGGATGATGTTGATTGTAATGTATGAATAGAGAACTTTCGTTTGCACTGCAATTCAATATTCAATAGTGAAGTCTGTAGTCTAACTTTGGAATGCCAAAAGGGAAGTAATAAGGTTTACTTAGGAGTTGTCTTTCATGTGAGTTAAACTGTAATGAAAAACGGCACCCATGTTTGCATCGGTCATGTAAATTATACACGGTCGTCAATGTGAAATTCACGGCTGCAGAAAGACTGATGATTTGATAAATAGGACGACAAACTACGAAGGGTCAATCACACAGCACGAAATTTACGGGAAGATCAACAAGATAGCGAGAAACGTGAAACAATATGTATTATCGTCATGCAAAATTGTGAACGCAGACCATTCATACAGTGGGATGCAAGTAAATCGCTTAAGATAGGTCTTTAAAGGATCGGCTTAACACACAACTGAAAATGTTTTGACTCTTTTTTTAGATAGTAACTTCTATTACCTTGCATGTAGTAACATTTTTCTTGAGTCGTAGAGAAACCTATAATAAATTTAGCATATGTCGATATTTTGTTATTTATTTTTAAATTTCACCATTGCTAATTGGACAGTCTTGATAATGTGAAATACAAAGGTTTCATGAAAATGGACATATGTATGAGTTCAAAATGAATGACGTTTAATTTGACAATTGTGTTTTCGGTGTTTATAATCACCCGATTTTATGATCTTTATATAATTTATGAGATTTTGGATTCCGTATGGGATTTATGAGATTACAGATTATGAGATCATCCGAAGGGCTCATGGTGGGTGTGACCAGTCGAGAGGGGATCCTTACCCCTCCTAAACACCTGTTTCCACCTTTGGTAGATCCAGGGATTTGTGTTTGTCCAACTCTATATTTTGTATTGCTTATAGAAGATATGAAATTGATCACTGTTCGCTATATTAACCTTTTATCGATCACTGTTCATTATCACCATTTTTTTATGTGTCACGTTCAATCTGACACACTTTAAACAATCTGTATAATTTCTACCATCAAAATGAAATTAAAACTGATATTCTTTCTTTTCTGTAAAAAAAAAAATAAAAACAAGAAAAATAGGAAGAATCATTTTTTGGATGTTAACGAAATGCTGTCACTTTCAACTTATGTCCTAGAATTTGTCAGTGTTAATACGAATAAATTATTTGTTTTTACCACTTCTACTGTATTTTCAATTTTATGAAATAATTTTTGATCCACACAATGAATCAAAACAAATGTTCTCAACTAAATATAAATTTTACTTCCTGATTTCAGACAATCATTCAACATTTGTTAGACATTTATTCCTCTTCTTTATTTTATGATTGCAACTTCAGTATTCTTATCAGTCTGTTTGTTCCTCTATCTATCCATTCATCTCTCTATCCATCCAGTCATCCCGCTATCTATACGTTTGTCCTTCTATCCATCCCTTCATCTCTTTATCTATCCGTTTGTCCATCAATCCACCCCTTCATTCTTCTATCTATCCGTTTGTCCTCCTATCCATCTGTTCATCCCCTATCCATGTGCCCATCCCTCTCTCCATTCATTCTTTCGTCTGTCACACTTTATTTTCACTGGGAATGGATCTATAGACTTCTTTTAATAACAGTTTTAATAAATATACTGACTTTTCATTCCTGCAATTATGTGATTTATTTGTAGCTTACATGTACGAGGCCCTCGTATATCATATTTGCGGATTTAAACGTGGAGTGGTGTTGTGTCCTGTAAATAATTGAATATGAATTTTATACTTCAGTTAGATATTTAAATATATCGACGAAGGTTTATGCTTATGGAGGGGAAGATAACGATCAGTAATCAATCTCACTACTCCTATAAGCAATACAAAATAGAGAGTTAGGCAAACACGGACCCTTGGATCTACCAGAGGTGGGATAAGGTGCCTAGGAGGAACAAGCATCCCCTGTCGACCGGTCACACCCGCCGTGAGCCCTATATCTTGATTAGGTAAACGGACTTATCCGTAGTCAAAATCAGTGTTCCAAGAACGGCCTAACAATCGGTATGAAAGAAGTCAGACAGCATTTGACCCAATGATAGGTTGTATTCGCAAACTTGCAAATTACTGATTTGAGATAAGACCATTGAAACCCATTACCATCAACTTATTTGTCAGTAGCCTGCCTCGATTTAAAAAAACTGACCATATGCAGAACATGCTCTTGCATATCGAATCAGTTGAGATATATACATACTACATGCAGATGATAATGGAATATCGCTACATAAAAATGGGAAGTTGACGATGGAGAACTTGAAATCATCCTGTTTGTCATAGAGTTATTAGTTTGCCGTAAATATCTATTTCCAATAAAATATCTAGGTACATGTATGAAGCAAAAGTGGACGACCCTATGATATCTTTTATTTCGAATTCACAGGGATGTATCGATTGGAGATATGAATGAAAATCATCACTGTTAATAGATAATACGTCGTCGATAGATCTTAATGTGTGGAATTGAATGCTGCAGCAAGATATTTTTTCTTCTCACGTAGAAGTTTTTGAATAAATTATGTTTCATAAGAATATAAAAACAGGTCAGCTTACAGAGGAGCACAATTCGTGTCCATGTGAACTCCAAAGACTTTTGGAAGACCTGATCACAAAAGACCACCAATATATTGTCAATGAGGAGCTCCAGGATATTTTTTACTTTGACTTCAGAATACTTTTGCCTTGAATCAGAGTGGTGTTTAACAAAGTAATTTTTTGGATGACTGATCAATACATATGAATATTTCCGTTTTCCAATTTTGTTGAAGAAGCAACTGTCTATGATGCCAAAAAGTATAGTCTTTGATTTATCGTGAGCAATGGTCGTGTAAAGTGTTGAAAAGTTTTGATGTTGATTTGAGAAAATCTTTACGATTTTAAATTCATTAAACGTTCTTTAGAATGTTTTAGAATCCACATTTGATTTACACCACTTCTGGCATTTGTAGTCGCACAGTAGATTTGAAGTTTCTCCTTCACAGCTATATATTTTAAGGAGCATATATGTTAACCGCACACTGATATCAACTTTATGATAAACGGGATGACTTCAGCTTCTCCATCGTTAACCTCCAATATTTATGCATCTATATCCCATGCTAACGTGCATATCATCGATATGTCTCTCAACTGATTCAATACGCAAAAACCTGTTCTGCGTACGGTCAGTTTTCCAATCGAGTTGTATTGGTAAATTAGATCGTTATAACGGCTATATAATTTGTGAAATCTTAAATTTATACGAGACGATTTAACCCCCTGTAACATGAACTTGTTTGTCAGTAGCTTACGGACAAACAATTTAATGTTACAGGGAATTAAATTGTCTTGTATAAATTTAAGATATCGCAAATTCTATGGCCGTTATAACGATCTAATTTACCAATACAACCTGCCATTAGATCAAATGCTGTCTGGTGTGTTTCATACCAATTGTTAGGCCGTTCTGTACACACTGATTTGACTACAAATTATTCCGTTTACTTGATCAAGATATAGAGCTCACGGGAGGTGTGACCGGTCAACAGGAGATGCTTACTCCTCCAAAGCAACCTTTTCCACCTCTGGAATGTCCGAAGATCCTTGTTTGCCGTACTGTAAATTTTGTATTCTTCATAGGAATTATGAGCTTGATGGCTTTTGATTATCTTCATCCTTTCATAGCGAGAAAAATGAAAGTTAATTTTAAGACTATGAAATTGAAAACGAAGAAATTCAACATGTCCAAGAATCAGGGGATGACTTAGACTTGTAGGAAAAGTATGATAGTTGATTTTGCATACGTCTTATTCTTTATGACTAATTAGTTAAATAACTTACACCGAACTAGCTATTTCTCACAGTGCAATTTGATGTTATAGATTATTAGGAATTCATTTTATTGTTAACTATTGTAAGTGTAGTTGTACAAACTTCAGCTTGTTTAAATGTCATAATGATACATGTATCATATTTAAATGATACAAAATTAGAATTAATAAGCTGAATATATAAGATATTATATTTGATTTTCATTCATTGAAACATTTTTCAAAGGGTCTATGAGACAATTTACACTGGTAAAATTGCAGCATATGAATATCCAATCATATGTTAAACATATGTTGCAAGTTTACCTGTATACATGAAACTGTCTACCACTGGATCTTCGTGTCGAAGGTTCATTAGCTGGTGGGTTTTTTTTTTTTTAAAAAACCCCATATCTTTTTAAACTTGCATTTAATCTGTAATTCGGCATTGATTATTTAAAAAAAACAACAACCCAGTTTTAGCTTTATTTTTATTGATTGATTGTATATTGTTTAACGCTCCTCTCGAGAATTTTTCACTCATATGGAGACGTCATCAGTACCAGTGAAGGGCTTCAAATTTCGGCGTATTGTCGGTACTTACGACCAGTGAACAGTGAGGGTTCTTTAGCGTTCAACACCTGCTGTGACAAGTCCCATCCGTTTAAAAGGTAATCTCCAAAGACCCATGGTATATACGAGTATACCTGATAACGAGCGTTTGGGTATGGAACTATCACTCCCTGTTTTAACGACTTACGTCTGTCGCGACCGGAATTCGAACCTCGAGCTTCCGCATGCGGGGCGATAATTATACCTCTAGACCACCGCGGCGGTTTAGGATGACAGTGAAATAGATGCGGGGAGGAGGGAGGCATTCACACTTTCTTGTTAGATGTGGGAACTTGTTGGAGATAATTTTCATTTTCATATCATGTGTTTTTAAATTGAGTTACCCATGTGATGCTCATCCCTCCCCCTCATCGCCTATTGCTCTGCGTATATCTGTTGGTCGTTCAATCAGACAGTTAGTCAGTATGTTTTAGAAATCTTCCTATTCGCAATAACAAGACTACCATTTAATAGAACTAAGTAGAAATCCTTATCTAGTGTAAGTACATGTAGATTCTTTTTGGATCACACAACAAAAAATAATAGAGCACCAGCTGGGTCTACGAAGTTTACCGTTTTATATCACCAGTGCGAATCAGGTGAGCGTTATGACTTGTATATCCACGTGATTTGAACCTCAACACCACCTGTCTAAGTGTACCTGTGAATCAGGTAAGATATAGATCTACGTGATGTCTCTGATTCGCTGCATGTAAGCCATGCTAACTAATTGAAATGAACAATAGCTAAACACATATACGTTCAAAAGACATTTGCTAATGAAAATTACCAATAGCCAATCTCAAACTTGTTTAGTAGAAATTCACTAATTAAAGTGAAATTAGCTAAACATTCAAGTTGATTAGGTATTCGCCAATGTAAAGTGATCAATAGCTAAAGACATGTACGCTCAGTAGATATTTACTGATTGAAGTTACCAATGCGAAGAATTTATGACAACAAATGATTGCTGCTGTTTGCATTTCATTCCAGTTTCTTTTACAACATTGCTTCGGTGTTAAATCAACATGTATAAACTTGAAAAGAAAAATACTCAGCGAATTTCAATGTGTTCTGTATTTTGTTGAGGAAGTATGATACATATTGATATGAGAATATTCTAATGTTGATTTTAATGTTGATTTCAAGATAAGAAGAGATTTATCTAAAAGGAAAAACAAGTTTTAAGAATAATCATTTATTGATGTCCACATCTACAATGACCATCGATACAATGGGGTCGTCCCTGCGGGCACCTCTCGTGACAATCAGGTCCCGTGCTGCAGGCTCCTGTAAAATGGAGGAAATCATGAAACATCTCAATAGTTTGATCTAAATCATTAAATTTACTTTTTTGGGGAACACATTAGGGTATGAACAGCGACGCTTCAGGCCGGTGTGCGTCACGAAGATCATCAGAGCTTCATGAAAAGTATTCCGGCGCTTAGCGCTTCCTGTAAAAACAAATTGACGGCGTGAAGTGTTGCAGTTCATACCATCAGATATTTTCAAATTTCTTATATTCTACTTTCATTTATGCTGAAATTTCAAGCTGAAATCCATGTATTATATATATCTGTATTCATATGCGTATTGTTTTGAACTACAACGCATCCATGAGGAAATGGCTATCATTAGAAATTCTATAGAAATCAGAGGGAAAGATAATGGAAATATAAATCTCTATCATTAAGGAGATTAGTAATATGTATTCACCGCTTCCTATGGCTGGTGTAGTACACGTGCACAGACTGTCCACACAGTGAAGCTCCGCCCCCGTGGGACACATCGTTAGTGAGCAGTCTCTAGGACCAGTTGTACAGACCTCGGCATATACTAAATACAGGAAGAGCAAACAGGCATTTAATGTAGATCATTTAGTGATTAAGTAATCAGTTGCGAATCAATGAATGGAAAAGTACTTACTCCTCCAAATTGCTAACAATTCTCTCACTCAGAAATACTGATCGTCCCATCCAGATCAAAAATCAAACAACGAAAACAGAAAACAATAGAAACACTAAACAGAATATAAAAAAACAAAACACAGTAACAAAAGAACCCCACCGCAAAACATGTGGTATACTAGAAGTTAGTATGAAGATGTCTGTCTGATGCGATGTGGATGTCTCAGTACCAAATACGAATGAAGAATTGTAAAATAAGTTGTTATAGACAATCAATTAAAAATCAGCATTTTGTAATGATGTGGATTTTGAAAACGATCTGTCATTTGGTCAAATGCTATCTGACATGTTTGATACCAATTGTCGGGCTGTTCTTTGCATACTATGTTTAACACTAACTCAACTCCGGATTATTCCGTTTATCTGAACAAGAGATAGACCTAGGGCTCACGGCGGGTGAGACCAGTCGACAGTGGATGCTTACTCCTATGTACCTGATCATCTTTCAATAGAACTAAGATGTTTAATTGAAAAAGTCTATGTATTGACTAATGGAACTCGCTCAATGAGATTAACAAAATTATTTAAAGTAAAGGGTGATATTGTGAAATTTTATATGATAATTCACAAGTTCCGTTTACGGATGTTTTAAAGAACAAATTAGAATTCAGTGGTGTGTCTTTCCGCAGCCCAGTTTTACATGAATTATTTCTATCTTTGTCTGTCAATCGATTCAACGCAAAATAATACTTTAGCTTCTAATTGATGAAAATTAAATCAAAATAACGCCTAGATTTTTCGGAAATAGAACGATAATTTTAGGTGTACTAAGACATAAATAAATAAATGAGGATAACAAACAGTGACCGGTCTCATAAATCCTAGAAAAGATACAAAATCAAGAGAAGGGCAAACACAAACCCCTTGACACACCTGGGATCAGGTGTCTAGGAGGAGTTGACTGTTGACCGAACGTTGGGTGTAAACAAGGATACAACAGTTGTGTTTTCAAAATAAGATTTTTATTGCATAGATATAGTGTGAGAGTGAAGGCGATTGACAGGAGTTTATTCAGGAAAAGACGATACCTGTTACGTACAGAGGCTTGAACACTGCATAAGAAATCAAACCTTTTAGACTGAGGAAGAGTTTTAATAGCCAAAATATCTATGAGATTTGAAAGCACCTGTGCATTTGAAAGATTTGTTGTTGAAATTTGAGAGAATAACAATGAATGAAACTTCGTACCTGCAACGATCACGATAGCGAGAATTAAGACGACTTTCATGATGGAAACTTTGTAGTTGGTCTGTGGAAAGAATTCGACAACTTGTTAGCGTTAAAAAATTATGTCATATATATACTGTCTCAGGTTAAAAATAGAGGGCCAAAATGCTCTAATAATAGTACAACTTAATATCACGACACGGACGCGTCTCTATTGTCACGAGATGTACCAAACCACACACCTTGCCAAAAGATGAGTTCCCCAACCAGAATATTTCAAGACTTTTTCCTTGATATTAGAATGATGTCATAGCTAGGAACAAATATACAGAAAATCAAGCGCAAGCTTAAATTTTCTCAAATTGAACTAGAAAAAAAAAGACACCACTGTGTCTTCCAAATGTGCTTCGTATTTAGATACTGATGTTAACGGCAGCATAACTGAATTTTTTGACAAACGGGATGACTTCAGCTTCTCCATCTTCAGCTTCCCATAATCATCTAGCAGTATTCCATTATCACCTGTATTCGATGTTTATGTGTAGAAATAGTATACATGTATACGACATCTCTGAAGATGTGGTATATCAACCTGACAAGAATATCCTATAAGTTACAAATTACAAAGCACCAGCAAGGAATTTTGCATGTTAGCGAGATCCATATTTATTTATTGCAGTTATATATTGTTTTTTTTTTTTAAAGATTAACTTCGGAATTCTGAAGCTGTAGGTCATGTATCACCACACTATTGATGACTGATGACATCACACCACACATTAATGTTGACTGATGAGGATGGGATGATGTTGGTTGTAATGTATGAATAGAGAACTTTCGTTTGGACTGCAATTCAATATTCAATAGTGAAGTCTGTAGTCCAACTTTGGAATGCCAAAAGGGAAGTAATAAGGTTTACTTAGGAGTTGTCTTTCATGTGAGTTAAACTGTAATGAAAAACGGCACCCATGTTTGCATCGGTCATGTAAATTATACACGGTCGTCAATGTGAAATTCACGACTTCAGAAAGACTGATGATTTGATCAATAGGACGACAAACTACGAAGGGTCAATCACACAGCACGAAATTTACGGGAAGATCAACAGATAGCGAGAAACGTGAAACAATATGTATTATCGTCATGCAAAATTGTGAACGCAGACCATTCATACAGTGGGATGCAAGTAAATCGCTTAAGATTGGTCTTTAAAGGATCGGCTTAACACACAACTGAAAATGTTTTGACTCTTTTTTGAGATAGTAACTTCTACATGTAGTAATATTTTTCTTGAGTCGTAGAGAAACCTATAATAATTATAGTATATGTCGATATTTTTTTATTTATTTTTAAATTTCACCATTGCTAATTGGACAAAGTCTTGATAATGTGAAATACAAAGGTTTCATGAAAATGGACATATGTATGAGTTCAAAATGAATGACGTTTAATTTGACAATTGCGTTTTCGGTGTTTATAATCACCCGATTTTATGATCTTTATATAATTTATGAGATTTTGGATTCCGTATGGGATTTATGAGATTGCAGACCGTCCGAAGGGCTCATGGTGGGTGTGACCAGTCGACAGGGGATGCTTACCCCTCCTAAACACCTGTTTCCACCTTTGGTAGATCCAGGGATCTGTGTTTGTCCAACTCTATATTTTGTATTGCTTATAGAAGATATGAAATTGATCACTGTTCGTTATATTAACATTTTATCGATCAGTGTTCATTATCTCTAAACAATCTGTATAATTTCTACCATCAAAATGAAATTAAAACTGATTTTCTTTCTTTTCTGAACAAAAATAAGAATGAAATCGAGAAAAATAGGAAGAATCATTGTTTGGATGTTAACGAAATACTGTCACTTTCAACTTATGTCCTAGAATTTGTCAGTGTTAATACGAATAGATTATTTGTTTTTACCACTTCTACTGTATTTTCTTCTGTCAATTCTCAATTTTATGAAATAATTTCTGATCCACACAATAAATCAAAACAAATGTTTTCAACTAAAAATTTTTTTTACTTCCTTATTTCAGACAATCATTCAACATCTGTTAGACATTTATACCTCTTCTTTATTTTATGATTCCAACTTCTGTATTCTTATCAGTCTGTTCCTCTATCTATCCATTCATCTCTCTATCAATCCAGTCATCCCTCTATCTATCCGTTTGTCCTCCTATTCATCTGTTCATCCCCTATCCATGTGCCCATCCCTCTCTCCATTCATTCTTTCGTCTGTCACACTATATTTTCATTGGGAATGGATCTATAGACTTCTTTAGATAACAGTTGTAATAAATATACTGACTTTTCGTTCCAGCAATTATGTGATTTATTTGTAGCTTACATGTACGAGGCCTTCGTATATCATATTTGCGGATTTAAACGTGGAGTGGTGTTGTGTCTTGTAAATAATTGAATATGAATTTTATACTTCAGTTCGAAATTTAAATATATCGACGAAGTTTTATGCTTATGGAGGGGAAGATAACGATCAGTAATCAATCTCACAACTCCTATAGGACTTTTGCGAGAAGGGCTTACTTTTACAGTCAATGGCTGACTTTGACACAAGCATAATATACGGAAACCTTTTCGTGACATATCTGTACATACATGAATAAGTGATGAACCGATGCAATGTACAGAAATGTTAGTTGTCCAAAGAGCATCGAGTTGTTCCGGTTCATTTCCACACGTACTATTTCTGTAAGAGTAAAGTCTATGTGACTTAACAGCCCCACATATTCCTCCTGTACCCCCGCTCCCATGGGGATCCGGGTTAGAATAGGTCCTCAGTACCTCTTGCTTGTCGTAGAAGGCGATTAAATAGAACGGTCCTTCGAATGAGACCGCAAAAACTGAGGCCCCATGTCACAGCAAATGTGTCACGAGAAATATCCGTCCCTGCTCAAAGGCCATAAGCGCCGAGCATAGGCCTAAATTTCGCAGCCCTTCACCGGTAATGGTGACGTCTTTTCCCGAGGGACGTTAAACAATATTCAATCAATCAATCAATTAATCCTGCACCCCTGGAGTCTTAAGGATAAAGCAAAAATTTATCAATGTTAAAGCATCTTCCCTACAACCTCGCATTTGTAATAAAGATCTAGGCCTCTACCGAAATTGTAAATTGAACTCCGGGGTAAACGTACTGACTCCATGGCGAGGCCAAAATTGGTATATAGAATGTTTATGTATAAACCATTTTTGAATGTTTTTAAAATGTTATTGATATCATAGATCTTCTTTAATGCGATGCCGTGTGCCTCTTGTTAGTTAAATATTTTAAATGAAATAATTTCAGTTCCATCCCCGCTAAGTTCTGTTTTTATATGTCAGTATAGAAAAAAATTCATCTGGGACGGGGACCAGACTGATGGCTTTCATAACTGACTAGGATTACTTTTCAATATTTACGTCCAATATTCGTGTTTATTATAAATAAGGACCGAATACGTACTTCATATTGGATAGAATGAATAGATATAAAAATCAACGGGGTTTGAATTGACTGCTACGTAACATGGCTATCTTTAAAAACGAAATCATTTGAAGTTGCGACTTTTCGGTTCACATGGGGATTTGATAAATGTTTGAACAAAACTATACTAGGAAATTATGCTAGGAATGTTTTGATATTGTGATGCCAGAATACAGCGACCTGTGCCGTAAATCGAAGGTTTTTATAAGGAGGTTATCTGTAGCTCTCTGGTATGACCGAATATTTTCCAAGAGAGCTACAGATCTGCATTAGTGCAGACGCACATCAGGCCCGTAGGCAGGATTTTTCAAGGGGGGTGGGGTTGTTACATAGACTCGCAACGCGAGTCTATCACCTCGCACCGCGAGAAGCTCTGGGGTATTTGATGCAAAATCCTGCAATCTAGCAATTTCCTGGCACTTAATTTGAATTTTGGAATCATGCCTTTTTTACTATGAATTTTCATGATTTTCATAAAAAATCCCGACTTTAATAGTCACAATTCAAACAAAATGCCGACTTTAATAGTGCTTAGTAGTTTTCAAGGGGGGGGGGGTTGGGTTCGTACGAACACCACGAACCCCCCCCCCCCCTGGCTACGGGTGTGCACATGTAATTCCAAATTGTCGGTACGCTTAGCACGCACTGTGTTGTATCTGTGTGTTTTATTGAATAAACCTGTATAACAACTTCACATTTTATGATAAAAGAAAACGCAAACCTCCTGCATAATAAACTTACATGTACATTCGATTTATCATGTTGCGATTACTTTTTGTAAAGTTTGAACATGAATCAATGTATCTGTGCGAGTTAAGATTTTACATCTACAATGCATGTAAGCATGCAAAATTGAAATAAATTGTTGTTATTTTTTAATAATTGTCAGATAAATAAAAGAAGTTTATGTGGTTTAAAACCTAACAGTCGTACTATAATAATACTGTAACGTACAGTGATCTGAACGTGCTCACCGTTGCTTAGAGAAATACTACCATATCAGTAGAAACGCTACATGTAGCTCTCTAGCGAAGCAATAGAAATTCCCTACATACTGTTCGCTACATTTCCTACGCTCAGGGAAGCTTCGTTCAGATCTTCTCTGATTGTTTGGCACCTCTTTGGCAAAGGCATCCGCCGTTCACAACGACAACCGCCGTCGTCCCGGGACGAAACCCCGTCCGTACATGGACACAAAGTCCTAGTCATACTCTATCTGAAGCAGGCCTCCCACCAAATATCAGTCACTACCCTGCCACGATTTTGTAACGTGCAGCGGTTTGAACACGCTCGACTTTGCTTTTGCGTGATCAAGAAAAATCACCCCCAAAAAAGCTAGCTCAAGAGCGAGGCCGTAGAAGTTCCCGAAGTCGATATTGCATATAATTAACGATATCGTGCTTCCATACCATACGCAGGTTTAAATGTCCAAGTCAGCTGTTGATTGTGAAAGTCAACCCTTCTCGCAAAAGTCCTATAAGCAATACAAATAAGAGAGTTAGGCAAACACCGACCCTTGGATTTACCAGAGGTGGGATCAGGTGACTAGGAGGAGCAAGCGTCCCCTGTCAACCGGTCACACCCGGTTTATACGAGACGATTTAACCCCCTGTAACATGAATTTGTTCGTCAGTAGCGTACGGACAAACAAGTTCATGTTACGGGGAGTTAAATCGTCTCGTATAAATTGAAGATTTCGCAAATTCTATGGCCGTTATAACGATCTAATTTACTAATACAACCTGTCATTAGATCAAATGCTGTCTGGTGTGTTTCATACCAATTGTTAGGCCGTGCTTGGCACACTGATTTGACTACGAATTATTCCGTTTACTTAACCAAGATATAGAGCTCACGGGAGGTGTGACCGGTCAACAGGAGATGCTTACTCCTCCAAAGCACCCTTTTCCACCTCTGGAATGTCCGAATATCCTTGTTTGCCTTACTGTATTCTTTATAGGAATTATGAGCTTGATGGCTTTTGATTATCTTCATCCTTTCATAGCGAGAAAAATGAAAGTTAATTTTAAGACTATGAAATTGAAATCGAAGAAATTCAACATGTCCAAGAATCAGGGGATGATTTAGACTTGTAGGAAAAGTATGATAGTTGATTTTGCATACGTCTTATTCTTTATGACTAATGAGTTAAGGTTGATCGATCCTCATGTGATGTCATAGGTTTTTGTAAAATCTTTATATAAATAAATTTTGTGCATGATAGAAATATATGTTTTTGAGGAATTTTATTCACTGAATAAAATAAAACAAATTGGTAAACTTTTGATACTAAAAAGTTTTTATTTTCCATAGATAATCAATTGTTTATAATTTTAAAAATGTTGTCAAGGACAATAACTCTTATGCTTGAATTTCCTCTACTGCATGTCTATGATACAATGATATCCCTATTATCCACAAGTAATTTTCATACATCTATGAATTAGCAGTTTTCTTACACTGTTGACATTTAAAATCTGTCATTTCAACAACGTTTTTATGAATTTTCATTATTCTGTTTAACGAAAATGTGTGATTATTTTATGTTGATATATACTTCTGTTTTTTGTATGTCTGACATCTTTAAAAGGGTGGCGACATATACATTTTCTTGGGTTATTGATTAAATGAAACTATAATGAGTGGGAATTAATATAGTTTTTCCACTTTTAACCATTAATATTGATAAATCACATGAGGATCGATCCACCTTAAATAATTTACACCGAACTAGCTATTTCTCATAGTGCAATTTGATGTTATAGATTATTAGGAATTCATTTTATTTTAACTATTGTAAGTGTAGTTGTACAAACTTCAGCTTGTTTAAATGCCATAATGATACATGTATCATATTTAAATGATACAAAATTAGAATTAATAAGCTGAATATATAAGATATTATATTTGATTTTCATTCATTGAAACATTTTTCAAAGCGTCTATGAGACAATTTACACTGGTAAAATTGCAGCATATGAATATCCAATCATATGTTAAACATATGTTGCAAGTTTACCTGTATACATGAAACTGTCTCCCACTGGATCTTCGTGTCGAAGGTTCATTAGCTGGTTTTTTTTTTTTAAAAAAACATATCTTTTTAAACTTGCATTTAATCTGTAATTCGGTATTGATTATTTAAAAAAAAACCCTCAGTTTTAGCATCATTTTGATTGATTGATTGATTGTATATTGTTTAACGCTCCTCTCGAGAATTTTTCACTCATATGAAGACGTCACCAGTACCAGTGAAGGGCTTTAAATTTCGACGTATCGTCGGTACTTACAGTGAGGGTTCTTTAGCGTTCCACACCTGCTGTGACATGTCCCATCCGTATTAAAGGTAATCTCCGAAGACCCGTGGTATTTACGAGTATACCTGATAACGAGCGTTTGGGGATGGAACTACATGTATCACTTCCTGTTTTAACGACTTACGTCTGTCGCGGCCGGAATTCGAACCTCGAGCTTCTGCAGGTATACCTGTAGATCACCGCGGCGGTTTAGGATGACAGTGAAATAGATGCGGGGAGGAGGGAGGCATTCACACTTTCTTGTTAGATGTGGGAACTTGTTGGAGATAATTTTCATTTTCATATCATGTGTTTTTAAATTGAGTTACCCATGTGATGCTCATCCCTTTCCCCCCATCGCCTATTGCTCTGCGTATATCTGTTGGTCGTTCAATCAGACAGTTAGTCAGTATGTTTTAGAAATCTTCCTATTCGCAATAACAAGACTACCATTTAATAGAACTAAATAGAAATCCTTATCTAGTGTAAGTAGATTCTTTTTGGATCACACAACAAAAAATAATATAGCACCAGCTGGGTCTACGACGTTTACCGTTTTATATCACCAGTGCGAATCAGGTGAGCGTTAAGACTTGTATATCCACGTGATTTGAACCTCAGCACCGCCTGTCTAAGTGTACCTGTGAATCAGGTAAGATATAGATCTACGTGATGTCTCTGATTCGCTAAGAATTTATGACAACAAATGATCGCTGCTGTTTGCATTTCATTCCAGTTTGTTTTACAAAATTGCTTCGGTGTTAAATCAACATGTATAAACTTGTAAAGGAAAATACTCAACGAATTTTAATGTGTTCTGTATTTTGTTGAGGAAGTATGATACATATTTATATGAGAATATTTCAATGTTGATTTTACTCTTTAACATCTTTACCAGTGACCTCTTTCACTTTGTAAATAAATGTAATCTCTACAACTATGCAGATGACAATACTTTATCAAAATCAGATAAATCTTTAAATCATGTAATAGCAGCACTTCAAGATGACAGTAGATCTCTGATTAAATGGTTTAAATCAAACAAAATGTAGGGAAATCCAGAAAAATTCCAAGCTATCTCTGTTGGAAACAAAACACACAATGAAAACATAGTTTTTGATTTAGATGGAATAAAAATTTCATGTGATAAAGAAATCAAATTGTTAGGCATTACAATTGATTTTAAATTTTCTTTCAACACACATATTACCAATATTTGTAAAAAGGCAGCAAGGCAATTAAATGTTCTTAAACGAATAGGCAAACATCTTAGCAAATTAGGTAAATTAACCATATATCATTCATTTATTATGTCAAATATTAGTTATTGCCCGTTGACATGGCACTTCTGCACTGAATAAAACACCCGCAAAATTGAAAAGATTCAGGAAAGAGCTCTGAGGTTTATCTATGGTGACTATAAAAGTACTTTCGAAAACCTATTAAAACAATCTAAATTGCCTTCACTAAACACCAGAAGAATGCGAACAATAGCTTTAGAAACTTTTAAAATTATCAACAAAATGTCCCCAGTTTTTTTTTTTTTACAAGATCTAGTTATTATAGAAAAACCATTCATACAATTTTAGATATACAAGTACCAAGACCTAGAACAACCAGGTACGGGATTAAATCTTTCAGATATGAGGCAGCAAAGCTCTGGAACTCTTTACCAAACGAAGCAAGAAATATTACATCATATAATGTATTTTCAAATTATATTCAAAATTGGTGTGGGGAATGAAATTGTAAATGCAGCTCATGCAAATTCCAGCCTCTCCTACCTAAATCTTAAAGTTTTGATCTAACTTCTAACTATGCTTCTAAGCTTACATGTACAAATTTAACTGTTATTTTTACTCCGCTCTGTCTCTTTGGTATGCATATTTATTTAGTCTATGTATATATCCATATTTTTATGTTTGTGTTGCAAACTGTTTTCAGTGCTGCATGCGCATCTTAATATAGGTAGTCCCTGTGTATATATATGCATGACTTGTGATGTCTGTATTCATGTATGCGTCCTGTTTTATTTCAAATTTCTGTTTTTATGTCTATGCATCCAATTATATATCATTAGTGTTTTGTGTGGGTTTTTTAAATGCTATATAGTCGGTTAAAGAGCTCTTAGCTCATGTTTATTGTTTACCTGTATATAGTTCCGACTTTAAATAAAAATTACTTACTTACTTACTTAATGTTGATTTCAATATAAGAAGAGATTTATCTAAAAGAAAAAAGAAGGTTTTAAGAATAATCATTTATTGATGTCCACATCTACAATGACCATCGATACAATGGGGTCGTCCATGCGGGCACCTCTCATGACAATCAGGTCCCGTGCTGCAGGCTCCTGTAAAATGGAGGAAATCATGAAACATCTCAATAGTTTGATCTAAATCATTAAATTTACTCTTTTGGGGAATACATTAGGGTATGAACAGCGACGCTTCATGAAAAGTATTCCAGCGTTTAGCGCTTCATGAGAAATATGACGGCGTGAAGTGTTGCAGTTCATACCATCATATATTTTCAAATTTCTTATATTCTACTTTCATTTATGCTGAAATTTCAAGCTGAAATCCATGTATTATATATATCTGTATTCATATGTGCATTGTTTAGAACTACAACGCATTCATGAAGAAATGTCTATCATTAGAAATTCTATAGAAATCAGAGGGAAAGATAATGGAAATATAAATCTCTATCATTAAGGAGATTAGTAATATGTATTCACCGCTTCCTATGGCTGGTGTGGTACACGTGCACAGACTGTCCACACAGTGAAGCTCCGCCCCCGTGGGACACACCGTTAGTGAGCAGTCTCTAGGACCAGTTGTACAGACCTCGGCATATACTAAATACAGGAAGAGCAAACAGACATTTAATGTAGGTCATTTAGTGATTAAGTAATCAGTTGCAAATCAATGAATAGGAAAGTACTTACTCCTCCAAATAGCTAACAATTCTCTCATTCAGAAATACTAATCGCCCCATCCAGATCAAAAATCAAACAACGAAAACAAAAAAGAAAACAATAGAACCACTAAACAGAACATAAAAAACAAAACACAGTAACAAAACAACCCCACCGCAAAACATGTGGTATACTAGAAGTTAGTATGAAGATGTCTGTCTGATACAATGGGGATGTCTCAGTATCCAATACGAATGAAGAATTGTAAAATAAGTTGTTGTAGACAATCAATTAAAAATCAGCATTTTGTAATGATGTGGTTTTGAAAAACGATCTGTCATTTGGTCAAATGCTATCTGACATGTTTGATACCAATTGTCGGGCTGTTCTTTGCATACTATGTTTAACACTAACTCAACTCCGGATTATTCCGTTTATCTGAACAAGAGATAGACCTAGGGCTCACGGCGGGTGTGACCAGTCGATAGTGGATGCTTTTTCCTATGTACCTGATCATCGTTTAATAGAACTAAGATGTTTAATTGAAAAAGCCTATGTATTGACTAATGAAACTCGCTCAATAAGATTAACAAAATTATTTAAAGTAAAGGGTGATATTGTGAAATTTTATATGATAATTCACAAGTTCCGTTTACGGATGTTTTAAAGAACAAGTTAGAATTCAGTGGTGTGTCTTTCCGCAGCACAGTTTTACATGAATTATTTCTATCTTTGTCTGTCAATCGACTCAACGCAAAATAATACTTTAGCTTCTAATTGATGAAAATTAGATAAAAAAAAAACGCGTAGATTTTTCGGAAATAGAACGATAATTTTAGGTGTACTAAGAGATAAATAAATAAATGAGGATAACAAACAGTGACCGGTCTCATAAATCCTAGAAAAGATACAAAATCAAAAGAAAGGTTAACACAAACCCCTTGACACACCTGGGATCGGGTGTCTAGGAGGAGTTGACTGTTGACCGAATGTTGGGTGTAAACAAGGATACAACGGTTGTGTTTTCAAAATAAGATTTTTATTGCATAGATATAGTATGAGAGTGAAGGCGATTGGCAGGAGTTTGTTCAGGAAAAGACGATACCTGTTACGTACAGAGGCTTGAACACTGCATAAGAAATCAAACCTTTTTGACCGAGGAAGATTTTAAAAACCTAAATATCTATGAGATTTGAAGGCACCTGTGCATTTGAAAGATTTGTTGTTGAAATTTGAGAGAATAACAATGAATGAAACTTCGTACCTGCAACGATCACGATAGCGAGAATTAAGATGACTTTCATGATGGAAACTTTGTTGTTGGTCTGTGGAAAGAATTCGACAACTTGTTAGCGTTAAAAATTATGTCATATATATATATATATATATATATATATATATATATATATATATATACTGTCTCAGGTTAAAAGTAGAGGGCCAAAATGCTCTAATAATAGTACAACTTAATATCACGACACGGACGCGTCTCTATTGTCACGAGATGTACCAAACCACACACCTTGCCCAAAGATGAGTTTCCCAAACAGAATATTTCAAGACTTTTCCCTTGATATTAGAATGATGTCATAGCCAGGAACAAATATACAGAAAATCAAGCGCAAAGCCTAAATTTTCTCAAAGTGAACTAGAAAAAAAAGACACCACTGTGTCTTCCAAATGTGCTTCGTATTTAGATAACTGAATTCTATGACAAACGGGATGACTTCCGCTTTTCCATCTTCAGCTTCCCATAATCATCTAGCAGTATTCCATTATCTCCTGTATTCGAAGTTTATGTGTAGAAATAGTATACATGTATACGACATCTCTGAAGATGTGTTATATCAACCTGACAAGAATATCCTATAAGTTACAAATTATAAATCAACAGCAAGGAATTTTGCATGTTAGCGAGATCCATCTTTATTTATTACAGTTATATATTGTTTTTTTTCTTAAAGATTAACTTCGGAATTCTGAAGCTGTAGGTCATGTATCACCACACTATTGATGACTGATGACATCACACCACACATTAATGTTGACTGATGAGGATGGGATGATGTTGATTGTAATGTATGAATAGAGAACTTTCGTTTGGACTGCAATTCAATATTCAATAGTGAAGTCTGTAGTCTAACTTTGGAATGCCAAAAGGGAAGTAATAAGGTTTACTTAGGAGTTGTCTTTCATGTGAGTTAAACTGTAATGAAAAACGGCACCCATGTTTGCATCGGTCATGTAAATTATACACGGTCGTCAATGTGAAATTCACGGCTGCAGAAAGACTGATGATTTGATCAATAGGACGACACACTACGAAGGGTCAATCACACAGCACGAAATTTACGGGAAGATCAACAAGATAGCGAGAAACGTGAAACAATATGTATTATCGTCATGCAAAATTGTGAACCCAGATCATTCATACAGTGGGATGCAAGTAAATCGCTTAAGATAGGTCTTTAAAGGATCGGCATAACACACAACTGAAAATGTTTTTGACTCTTTTTTGAGATAGTAACTTCTACATGGAGTAATATTTTTCTTGAGTCGTAGAGAAACCTATAATAGTTATAGTATATGTCGATATTTTGTTATTTATTTTTAAATTTCACCATTGCTAATTGGACAAAGTCTTGATAATGTGAAATACAAAGGTTTTATGAAAATAGACATATGTATGAGTTCAAAATGAATGACGTTTAATTTGACAATTGTGTTTTCGGTGTTTATAATCACCCGATTTTATGATCTTTATATAATTTATGAGATTTTGGATTCCCTATGGGATTTATGAGATTGCAGATTATGAGACTGTCCGAAGGGCTCATTGTCGGTGTGACCAGTCGACAGGGGATGCTTATTCCTGCTAAACACCTGTTTCCACCTTTGGTAGATTCAGGGATCCATGTTTGTTCAACTCTATATTTTGTATTGCTTATAGAAGATATGAAATTGATCACTGTTTGTTATATTAACCTTTTATCGATCACTGTTCATCATCTCCACTTTTGTATGTGTCACGTTCAATCTGACACACTTTAAACAATCTGTATAATTTCTACCATCAAAATGAAATTAAAACTGATTTTCTTTCTTTTCTGAACAAAAATAAGAATGAAAACGAGAAAAATAGGAAGAATCATTTTTTGGATGTTAACGAAATACTGTCACTTTCAACTTATGTCCTTGAATTTGTCAGTGTTAATACGAATAGATTATTTGTTTTTACCACTTCTACTGTATTTTCTTCTGTCAATTCTCAATTTTATGAAATAATTTCTGATCCACACAATAAATCAAAACAAATGTTTTCAACTAAAAATAAATTTTACTTCCTGATTTCAGACAATCATTCAACATCTGTTAGACATTTATACCTCTTCTTTATTTTATGATTACAACTTCAGTATTCTTATCAGTCTGTTTGTTCCTCTATCTATCCATTCATCTCTCTATCCATCCAGTCATCCCTCTATCTATCCGTTTGTCCTTCTATCCATCCCTTCATCTCTTTATTTATCTGTTTGTCCTTCAATCCATCCCTTCATTCTTCTATCTATCCGTTTGTCCTCCTATTCATCCGTTCATCCCCTATCCATGTGCCCATCCCTCTCTCCATTCATTCTTTCGTCTGTCAAACTTTATTTTCATTGGGAATGGATCTATAGACTTCTTTAGATAACAGTTGTAATAAATACACTGACTTTTCGTTCCTGCAATGATGTGATTTATTTGTAGCTTACATGTACGAGGCCCTCGTATATCATATTTGCGGATTTAAACGTGGAGTGGTGTTGTGTCTTGTAAATAATTGAATATGAATTTTATACTTCAGTTCGAAATTTAAATATATCGACGAAGTTTTATGCTTATGGAGGGGAAGATAACGATCAGTAATCAATCTCACAACTCCTATAGGACTTTTGCGAGAAGGGTTTACTTTTACAGTCAACGGCTGACTTTGACACAAGCATAATATACGGAAACCTTTTCGTGACATATCTGTACATACATGAATAAGTGATGAACCGATGCAATGTACAGAAATGTTAAATGTCCAAAGAGCATCGAGTTGTTCCGGTTCATTTCCACACTTGTACTATTTCTGTAAGAGTAAAGTCTATGTGACCTAACAGCCCCACATATTCCTCCTGTACCCCCGCTCCCATGGGGATCCGGGTTAGAATAGGTCCTCAGTACCTCTTGCTTGTCATAGAAGGCGATTAAATAGGGCGGTCCTTCGAATGAGACCGCAAAAACCGAGGCCCCATGTCACAGCAGATGTGTCACGAGAAATATCCGTCCCTGTTCAAAGGCCATAAGCGCCGAGCATAGGCCTAAATTTCGCAGCCCTTCACCGGTAATGGTGACGTCTTTTCCCGAGGGACGTTAAACAATATTCAATCAATCAATCAATTAATCCTGCACCCCTGGAGTCTTAAGGATAAAGCAAAAATTTATCAATGTTAAAGCATCTTCCCTACAACCTCGCATCTGTAATAAAGATCTAGGCCTCTTCCGAAATTGTAAATTGAAAATGATCTCCGGGGTAAACGTACTGACTCCATGGCGAGGCGAAACTTGGTATATAGAATGTTTATGTATAAACCATTTTTGAATGTTTTTAAAATGTTATTGATAGCATAGATCTTCTTTAATGCGATGCCATGTGCCTCTTGTTAGTTAAATATTTTAAATGTAATAATTTCAGTTCCATCCCCGCTAAGTTCTGTTTTTATATGTCAGTATAGAAAAAAAAATCATCTGGGACGGGGACCAGACTGATGGCTTTCATAACTGACTAGGATTACTTTTCAATATTTACGTCCAATATTCGTGTTTATTATAAATAAGGACCGAATACGTACTTCATATTGGATAGAATGAATAGATATAAAAATCAGCAGGGTTTGAATTGACTGCTACGTAACATGGCTATCTTTAAAAACGAAATCATTTGAAGTTGCGACTTTTCGGTTCACATGGGGATTTGATAAATGTTTGAACAAAACTATACTAGGAAATTATGCTAGGAATGTTTTGATATTGTGATGCCAGAATACAGCGACCTGTGCCGTAAATCGAAGGTTTTTATAAGGAGTGGATCTGTAGCTCTCTGGTATGACCAAATATTTTCCAAGAGAGCTACAAATCTGCATTAGTGCAGACGCACATGTAATTCAAAGCACGCACTGTGTTGTATCTGTGTGTTTTATTGAATAAACCTGTATAACAACTTCACATTTTATGATAAAAGAAAACGTAAACCTCCTGCATAATAAACTTACGTACATGTACATTCGATTTATCATGTTGCGATTACTTTTTTTAAAGTTTGAACATGAATAAATGTATCTGTGCGAGTTAAGATTTTACATCTACAATGCATGTATGCATGCAGAAATGAAATAAATTGTTGTTAATTTTTAATAATTGTCAGATAAATGAAAGAAGTTCATGTGGTTTAAAACCTAACAGTCGTACTATAATAATATTGTAACGTACAGTGATCTGAACACGCTCATCGTTGCTTAGAGAAATACTACCATATCAGTAGAAACGCTACATGTAGCTCTCTAGCGAAGCAGTAGAAATTCCCTACATACTGTTCGCTACACTTCCTACGCTCAGGGAAGCTTCGTTCAGATCTTCTCTGATTGTTTGGCACCTCTTTGGCAAAGGCATCCGCCGTTCACGACGACAACCGCCGTCGTCCCGGGACGAAACCCCGTCCGTACATGGACACAAAGTCCTAGTCATACTCTATCTGAAGCACGCTCACAGCTCCTCTCTGACGTCACACCTAGTACTCTGTTGACAGAGATATGGATATTGAGATCACGTGTCTTCTGATCAGCTCAGTATATCAAGGTTAACTATCAAATAAGAACGAGGAGGAGGAAAACATTCATATTTGTTACTCAGGTATGCATTAAGGAACTAATTGGAGGGTTTCATGCCATGTGTCCCTCAAGTTCAGTTTCTGGTCTCTTTAGAAACACGTGCTCCTCATTCTATGCCCTCTCTCATCGCTTTTTGTTCCGTTGGTTGGTTTGTCAGCTGGTTAGTCAGTATGTTTTAGAAATCCTCCTATTCGCAAGATCAAGACTACAATTTATTGGAACAAAATGGAAATCCATATCTAGTGTTGGTAACGGAAGATTCCTGTATTTGTTCAACTGATGTCTATCCATTTTACGATTCAAACCTCTATATAACAACTTGTTTGTGGGTACTTGTGAATCAAGTGAGATGTAGATCTAAGTGATCTGAACGTCTGTACCACCTGTCTTAATGTGACTGTGAATGAGGTGAGTGTCTATGAGTTATAAGATCCACACAGCTGTAAAGTGATGCTATTGAAGTGAGCGTCATTCAACCACGTCTCGGTCACACCAATGTGAATCAGTGGAGAGTTGAATTATGGGGATGGGAGAGGTCCGGAACGGCTCCCTTTTTTTCAAACCGATCATCAGTTATTGTTATAAGTGTAACACGAAGGGGAAAATGCAACGGACCAGACCGAGATCCCAACCCGGGCCCCCTGAATTTCTAGTCAGATGCTATACTAACTTAATATCTGGCCACCAGGATCGAATCCGGATGATCGCTACTTTTGCAAAATAAAGATATATTGCGTTGTCGCAGGAGGTTCACCAGGCATTAAAACACAAAGAATATTTTATGATAATTCGTGTTTTATTACATTCAAGTCATAAGTAAATGTTCATCAAAACTGTATCCTTTTCTATGATTAAAAAAAAGATTCAACTGAAGAGATCTCTAATGGTATTTTTTTTTAAAAACCAATTTAGATATAGATATACTGTTACAATACACATAGTCAAGTTTTACTTTGCTTCACTTTACATGAATACTTTAAACATATACATGTTTACTGGATTTTGTTGACACGCACGCACAGAGAGAGAGAGAGAGAGAGAGAGAGAGAGAGAGAGAGAGAGAGAGAGAGAGAGAAACTTGGATATTTCTCCTAGTTTTTATTATTTATAATTTAAGGATTATATATACTCTACCCCACGAATGCTTTTACTGCAGGATTATAATCGGCATGGACAACGGTTTCTGATGCTTGTTTCCTACAAAGTAAATGTAACATAGAGGTTAATGAGCCACCATGATTATCAAAAGATTTAACTAGAGCTAATGGTTAAGGTCACCATCACACATGGTATCCACATGCACCCCCTCCATCCCTGTAGCAGTATGTGTTAGTTCAAGTAAGTCCAATTAAATCATTTAACACATTATCTTATATTACAAACAGCATGAATTTGATTACTTTTTTTCATTTATATGTATATACAAGTGTTTGCATTAATAGATGATAAGAGTTGACAGAAAACAAACCTTATCTCTCTTCATTCAAAGGACATTATGCCAAGGTTAAAGTATTTGAAAGGTAGTTCTAGGTCACTTTTGTGCTTTGGTACCATATGAAAGACCTTATCATGAGGTATCCTTATAAAATCTATCAAATCCCTATCCATCTTGCTTTAATCGATAGAGTTATCATAACGAAAGTTGTAATGTATCAAACAGATAATATAATTCTGATATATAGGGGGGGGGGGGAGATAATGAATAAATGAACATTGGCAAAGTAATGGGAAACAAAAATAACAGTAAGATGATGAACAAGAGTGTATGAACTTTTCTCCGTGAGGTTGTTTATAGCTTGTTTACAAGATCATAAGGGTGAAAGCGATTTTGGTCAGAGGAAATGTGTAACCAATCGGAGTGTAAGAAATCAGAAATCAAGTTTTCGTATATATTATTTACAAGAAAAAAGAAACTAAAATTATGCAAAAACTTAGAAGTGACGTTGAGCATGCAACGCTAAATTACAGATTTTCAAGGAAAGAATTGTGTTGGCTTTGAGTTTGAATTAAAAGCCAATGTCAATGTTACAGATTATTAAGATATAACAAATATTATAAGGGATGTTAGAGGATGTACGGGGGTATAAATGCGAGGAACAGAGACAAAGTTCTTCAGTAGCCGATATACAGAACTTTGTCTCTGCCCTTTCATTTGTACAGGTCATGAATTGAGTATATACTTGCGCATTTCTGAATTACCTTTTCAATTTTTCAGATGGCTTAGTAATTTTTTTGTGAACTTTTATAATTATGTAATTATTCAATATTGTGTAATATAGATTGTAATCAATAATCATAATGATGAAATGTTTCTTTAATAAAAGAATAGCCGATGCAAATATTTGTATCTGCCCTTTCATTTGTACAAGTTGAACGAGATAGGGCTACTCCGTTCAGCCTGAGAACACAAAGATGCCGAGGGTACTTATCGTGTATTTGTTTATCACGCTTTGTGTCATAGCTGACTTAAAAATGCTTCTTCCCCAAACTTGTTATATGAACGATTCTGAAGTTCGAGTCATTTATGGGGCGAAAGTTGATATGATAGAGTCAACGGTAAATATTTTGAAAAGAAAGGACAACGGTTTCTGGTGTTTGTTTCCTACAAGGTAAATGTACATCGCATGTCAAAATCCAAAGTTATTAAGTCAGACGTCTTTGTATCAATGGTTATAGCAATACCTCTCAGGACATTCGTCCAAACAATCTTAAGTCAATTGAATGAGTATACATATACTTGTCAGTAATTATGACCATCGCTATACATCAAATCCTAAAATATAATTGTACAGCATTAGTGTAATTATCTAATATTTTTTATTGAAAGACAAGAATAGAAGATGAAGTGTTTGTGATGTGATTAAGCTAGTACGAGTTATGGCACATTATGGACTACTGAGGGGAGGTTTTAGATTCTTATTGTTTTGAGTTGTAGAAAAGGATGTCTGGAGAAAAGGGTTAGGGTTCATAAACGTAGTTTGGGTTCGAATATTACCGAGATTTTAACAACGTAAAAGGTGTTGTTTTTTTTTACCGAGGCAGCTGCCTCGGTTGCCTCAATGGAAGCTACGCCACTGGGGTTATATTAAAGAATCATGTAAAATTGTTAACGTACACCAGAAGACCACGACGGAAGTTGACCAATCACAATAAGTCACCAGAGTTACCTAGGTGACATAAAATTACACACATAATATTTCTTTATGCTTGAAGTAGCCTCCAGTGATCACATGATCACGCAACATGTGCTGAAGATATTTTGATGCTGTGTCTCTCATCCTCGCTTTCTAATTCTGGTTGAAGGTCTCGTCTCGTATCCTCCCATGATTTGTTTTGAAAGAGTCTTCGTTGGTGAGCCGTGTATCTGAATGTCATTGACCTACAATATATGTAGAAACATTCTGCAGTACAAGTGATCTCAAAACTGAATATATATATATATATAATATATATATATATATATATATATATATATATATATATATATATATATATATATATATATAAGCATAGAAATAGCAATGAACTCTTAAATGTACATAACTGACCTAAGTGAAGAAATAATTAATATCAAGCACAGAAAATTTCTCTTTATTTGGATACCGACTTCCGCCCCTACCCGGGGTTGAACTCACGACCTGCGGAACCAAATTTCCTAGCAACATATAACCAGCGCGCTAGACCGCTCGACCATCTAGACAAGTCTAAAAAAAACTTACTTTCGATGACGATGGAAATCTCGCCACGCTGTCACACGCTACACGGTCATTGAGAATGGAAATGGGATACAGTTATTTAACGTACATTTAAGAGGATCATACATGATACACATTGTATTCGAAATATTTTATATAAAGCACAGAAATAGCAATGAACTCTTAAATGAACATAACTACCCTAAGTGAAGAAATAATTAATATCAAGCACAGAAAATTTCACTTTAGTTGGTATAGCACGCTAAAGAACGCTCACACTGCTCAATGGCAGTAAGCGCCGAGCAAGGCCTAAATTTCAAGCCTTTCAGCGGTCTTGGTGACGTCTCCATATAAGTGAAAGATTCTTGAGTGTGAGCGTTCTTTAGCGTGCTACACCAACTGTGATACGGGACATCCGTTTTTGAGGTAATCTCCGAGGACCCGTCACATTCACACCTGATGCCGAGCGTTTGGCGTATTTGAACGATTGATATTGATATTCATATTGATAAGTCACATAAGGGTAAAGATACCTTAGGGAAAGTCAATTTGATTTAGCTTTATAACGTTGTTTTTATGTTTCAAATGAAAAATATAGTCCTTTAAAGTCCACCTTACTAAAATTACATTTATCCAATTGTTGATCACTACATAATCTATCTGTAGTGAAATTAAAAACAAAACATTTAAGGAGGTACTCTACATCGTCCTAATGGTTGACTTCCTTTTCAAATATGCATGAAAATATAAATATATTTGTCTATTTCTTTCAGATTAAATTACGCAGCTGAGTAGCTCAGTAGGTTAGCAAGTCGACTGCCGAACTGTATGAGTAGCTCAATATATTAGCACGTCGACTGCTGAACTGTAAATATATATATATATATATATATATATATATATATATATAGTGGGATAAATCTCCGATATAATCTTCTAGAGTGCTCGACGTGGCCTCACGGAGCTACATAAATTGATGATCAGATGGAGTTCAATCACATAACATTTATTTCTCTACAGGCTGTTTCGTAAGGGGATGGTTTCCCCTCACCACTCGTCGGGAGAAAAATGACATCTAACGAAAAACATCCGCGTGGCTGAGAATATGTTACACAGAAACATACTGGATAGTTGCTAAGCATGATTACACACAGGATTGAGTAAATAGAAGTTTATGGGACTATCCAGTATGTTTCTGTGTAACATATTCTCAGCCACGCGGATGTTTTTCGTTAGATGTCATTTTTCTCCCGACGAGTGAGGGGAAACCATCCCCTTACGAAACAGCCTGTAGAGAAATAAATGTTATGTGATTGAACTCCATCTGATCATCAATATATATATATATATATATATATATATATATATATATATATATATATATATATATCGTGGGTTAAAGTCCACCAAGGGTTTTGGATTTTTTCAGATCTTTCTATCTAAACTGCATTTTATGAAATAAAATAAATTTGAAAGTTTTCAATTTCAAAATGTTGTACATATCCTCCAGTTTTCATCCATATTTTTCTCTGGTGTAGCACATCTCCTTAGATAATACGTTCGTGTGAAGGTCAATTGCAACTCACAAGCAATTAAAGTGCTCTTTGACACTTGTTTCTTTTTGTAATCTTTTTCTCCTTGTATTGTCCTCATATTTAATCTGTTGACTGTTACCTAATAATGACAATTGATTTTTCGGAAGAATATGAAATGCACATTGATTTTGACTACGGATAACTACGTTACCTGATCAGGATATATGACTCACGGCGGGTGTGACCGATCGACAACGGATGCTTACTACTCCTAGGCAGCTGATCCCACCCCTGGTGTGTCCAAGAGTCTGTGTTTGCCTAACTATCTATTTTGTATTGTTTATAGAAGTTATGAGATTGATCACTGTTCGTTAACTTTACCTTTCATTCATGGACTTCCAATAGTTCTATGAGCTACAACGCTAACATTAACAAAGTTTGCAAGTCAAAGTCATGGCTTTTTTCAATTTGGTACAAAATTCTAACCACCAGATTCGGTTTCAACAAATAGTTCTAAATTAATAATTGAAATATCCCAATCAATCCTTAAAACTGTTTTTTTCTCTCTGTCCTTCAATATTTCTAAAAATAATAAATTATTTGAATTTAATTTCTTTATCAAGGACAATTCCTATTGTTAGTATTTTTCTATTTTATGTCACCATTTATACATTTCCCTGATACCCACAATTAATTCATATGTATTCAAAAAGGTGACAACATATGTATTTCCTATGGTCATTGATTAAATTAAGCAACATTTAGTGGAAATAAATAAAGCTTTTTTCTACTTTGAACCCATAACAATCCCTCCCTGCTCGAAGGCCGTAAGATCCAAGTTTGCAGTCCTTTTCTGGCAATGTTGACGTCTCCATATGAATGAACATTTCTCGAGCGTCCCGCTAAACAATATACAACCAACTCAATTAAGGTAGTCTATTTCATCCCATCTACAGACCTTGAAAAGAGTATTCCAACAACTATGAAATCAAATAAAATCGGTGTTTGGATTTTAAAATCTTTCAAACAAACACATTGTTTATCATTGCGGAAAAAGATCACCAAAACAAATCATATGAAACGTGAAGATAACGAACAGTTATCAATCTCATAACTCCTATAAGCAATATAAATTAGAGAGTTGGCAAACACGGACCCCTGGATATACAAGAGGTGGGATCAGGTGCCTATGAGGAGTAAGCATTCTCTGTCATGAAATAAATGAGCGCTAGTATCCTTCTCTCGATGGGTAAATGCTTCACACCAAGTACGATTCATTAAGTAAAGTTGTGGTGTAGTGAGCCACATTAAGTAAATGTGTGGTGAGCCAGCTTAAGTAAATGTGTGGTTTTATGAGTCACCTTAAGTAAATGTGTGGTTTTATGAGTCACCTTAAGTAAATGTGTGGTTTTATGAGTTACCTTAAGTAAATGTGTGGTTTTATGAGTCACCTTCAGAAAAAACGTATGGTGTAATGAGTCACCTTAAAAAACGTTGGGTGTAATGGGTCACCTTAAGTAAACGTGTGGTGTAATGGGTCACCTTAAGTAAGTGGAACAAACAAGGAAGTCCAGTAGACATCCGCTAATTAAAGTGACTAATAGCTAAACACATGCAAATTTAGTAGATATTTACAAATCGGAGTAACCAATGCAAAGCTAACGATTTATGATCGCAAATGATCGCTCTTGTTTGCATATCATTCAAGTTGCTTTTACAAATTTGTTTCGATGCTATATCAACATCTAGAAATTGAAAACACTCCGTGAATTTCAATGTATTCTGAATTTTATTGAGGAATTAGACTGTATATTTGTATGAGAATATTTGATGTGGATTTCAAGATTATAACACGATCATTTAAAAGAAAGAAAAACTATAACTTTTAAGGATAATCATTTATTGCTGCGCAAATTTAATGAGCACATCTACAACGTCCACCAATGCAATGGGGTCGTCCGTGGGGGCACCCTTCATGACAATCAAATTTACTACTGCATGCTTCTGCAAATTGGAGAAAATTGAGAAACATTATTTCAATCGTTTAATGTAGATTATCAATATACTCATTATCTTTTAGATTTAAGTATATGAGATTGATCACTGTTCGTTATCTTCACTTCAAACATATATCTGATTATCATATTGTATTTTCATTTCTGTAGAAATCCCCAGCCGATTCCAATCACGACCTAAATTTATATAAATTGTTTAGAACTGCAACTCATTCATCGAGAAATGGTTATCATTACAAATTCTATAAATACCATCCAATGAGGATCCGGGTTTGAATAGATCCTCATTACCCCTTGCTTGTCGTAAGAGGCGACTAAATTGGGCGGTCCTTCGTATGAGACCGCAAAAACCTACGTCCCGTGTGGCACGATAAAAATCCCTCCCTGCTCAGATGACGTACGCGCCGATCATAGCCCTAAATTTTGCAGCCCTTCACCGGCAACGGTGACGTCTCCATATGAGTGAAATATTCTCGAGAGGGACGTTAAACAATATAAACTCAATCTATAGACACCAACAGCAAAAACATGGAAGTCATAAATAATTTCTAAGATAAGCAATATGTATTCACCGACTCCTATGGCTGGTGTGGTACACGTGCATAAACCATCCACACAGTGAAGCTCCGCCCCTGTGACCGAGGTACATACTGTAAATGAGCAATCTGCAGGACCAGTTGTACAGTTCTCGGCATATACTAAATACAAGAGCAAAAAGGCGTATAAAGTGGGTTATTCAGTGAATAGGGTAATGTGTAATGGAAATCAAGTAATGAATGCAAACGTGCATGCTCATCTATATTTCCCTACACTAAAAAATTCTGACCGCCCCCACCCGTTTAAAAGCTAAAACAGAAAAACAAAAATTGCTTCAAAGGTAGAAACCTTGTTCTGATTCTTTTACTTTATCAATGAGAGTGGGAGTCATTCTAATACAGGGTTTCTTCGGTTGAATCTCAACTGTAAGGGAAGTCTATTATTTGTAGGTATATCAGCTATTACAAGGATACCTATCAGCTAGTATGGAGATGTCTATCAGCTAGTATGGAGAAGTCTATGAAAGTCTATGAAAAGGTGAATATGACGAATAGTTATCGTCCTCATACCTTCTATAAGGAAAACAATAGTAAGAATTTGACAAACGCGGATCCCTGTATAAACGAGAGGTAGGAGCAAGCATCCCCTGTTGCCCAGTTACACCGACCATGAATCTTATATCTTGATCTGGTAAACTGGATAATCCGTAGTTTTAATCAGTTCGTATCAAACGTATGCAAGGTGAAGATAACGAACAGTGATCAATCTCATAACTCCTATAAACAATACAAAATAGATAGTTAGGCAAACACGGACCCCTGGACACACCAGAGGTGGGATCAGGTGCCTAGGAGGAGTAAGCATCCCCTGTTGACCGGTCACACCCGCCGTGAGCCCAATATCCTGATCAGGTAAACGGAGTTATCCGCAGTCAAAATCAGTGTGCCAAGAACGGCTTAGCAATCGGTATGAAACACGTCAGACACATTTAAAACACCTCAGACAGTATTTGACACAATGACGGGTTATATTGGCAAACCAGATTGTTAATACGACCATAGAATTTGCAAAATGCTGAATTTTAACAGCTTTTCATGGGCGCGAATTGTGCTTCTTTGTTAGCTGACCTTTTTTATATTTTTATGAGGTAGACTTTATTCAAAAGTTTCTACACAAGAAGAAATAATCTCTTGTTGTGGCCTTCAATTCGACATTTAGATATATCGACAGCGTTTGATCTATTTACAATGATAAATTTCGTTCATATGTTGATTCGATATATCTCCTATAAGCAATACAAAACAGAGAATTGGGCAAACACGAACCCCTGGATATATCAGGTGGGATCAGGTGTATAGGAGTACGCACCCGCTGTCAACCGGTCATATCTCCAATTTCTGCGGGATAATGCATCAGCAACACTCACTAAAATACTTTCAAAAGCAGCTTCTAGATCTCTTACTCAAGAAAAACATCATCAAAGCCCAAAAATCCAAAAGAAAAAATCCAAGAGCCAGAGATGGTTTGGTACAGATTTGAATCATATGACGGATCGATATATTCCAGTGAACTCGAAATAAAAGATATCACAGAATCCTCCACATCTGCTTCGTACTTAGATATTGTATTGAAAATAGATGTTTACAGCAAATGTTATGACAAATGGAATGTATTCAGCTTCTGCATCATAAACTTCTCATATCTATGTAATAATATCCCATCATCATCTGCATATGGTGTTTATATCTCTAAATTGATTCGATACACGAGAGCTTGAACTGTGAAATACCAATTTTGAATCTTTTAACTTATGTTCAATTTAAAGATGAAATGTCGAGATTTCCAGGAATTGCAACGATATTTCTAAATGATTTAAGACATGAATAAAAAAGAAAAGATAACGAACAGTGATCAATCTCATAAATCCTATAAAAGTTACAAAATTAAGAGGACAAACACGGATCCTTGGATACACCAGATGTGGGACCTAGGAGAGTAAGCATCCCTTGTTGATCGAACGTTGTCTTTGAAAGTCTATGAAGGATATACCAGAAATATTGTTCTACATAAACTTTTTATTGACTATAAGATACAGCGTGAGAGTGGAGGCGATTGACACAGAATGTTGTTCATGAAATGAAGATACATTTTTACCTACAAAGAGTTGAACAATGGGATAAAACAAGTAGAAGAAATCAAACCTTTTTGATTAAGAAAGAGTTTCAAAAATCTAAACATCTATGACCTTTGAAGACATGTGCATTCGAAAAATTTGTTTTTAAAATTTGAGAGAATATCAATGAATGAAAATACAACTTCGTACCTGCAACAATCACGGCAACAAAGATTAAGACGACTTTCATAATGGAAACTTTGTTGTTGGTCTGTGGAAAGAGTTGGGCGATTTGTAGTGTAAAAAAAAAAACCATTTATATATCCTGTGTCAGGCTAAAAGTTGAGGGCCAAAACGCTCTAATAATAGTACAACTTAATATCATGCCACAGACGTGCCTCTATTGTCACGTGGTGTACCAAAGCATACACATTGCCCAAAAATGAGTTCCCAGAAGAATATTTCAAAACTTTTTCCTCGATATTAGAATGATTCATAACCAACAACAAATATATAAAAGAAAATGGAGCACAAACTTAGAGTTTTTAGCAATTGTCTTTAATATGTGTATATGGTATATATCTGGTTTCAGGCTGACACTGGGTGTGATATGGAAAGAGGTATGTATCATCATATTCATTAATTACTTTGTATGATAAAATACACATTTTTCATAGAACCAAACCATTTGATTTCCGTAAAACAACTGCAACCAAGCACCAACTCTTTTGGTATTAATTTGATATTTGTCACAAACAATTTAATATTATAACAACAATCTAATGAATCACAGATTTAAAATTATCATCAGTTATTGATTCGCATTGATCAAAAATAAACTTGGATGACTTCAATCTCTCCTACGTTAACTAATCTTATTCATGTTGCAGCATTCCATTATTACCTGCATTTGGTGTTAATGTCCCTCAACTGATTCAATACGAATAGCGAACTGGACAAAGTTTAAACTGTAGTTCAATATCGGAATGCCAAAAGGACTTTAAGAAGTAAGAAGAGTGGGCATTAAGGATTAGGGATTTCAGATCAGTCATAATTGTCTATCATATCTACCTTCTTGTTGTCTAAACTTAATCATATGAAAAACGACATTGCCATGTTCACCAGTCTTGTACATTTTACACACTATACATGTTTGTGTATAGGGTTTTACCATATCATAGATCTAATATAGGAAATCATAGTTTCATGTAAAGTTTTCCTTATCATTTCGCATATTTTGTCAGTGTAAAATTCACGACAGAAGAAAGGCCGATGATCTGATAAGTAGGATGATAAACGACGAAAGGTCAATAACACTGCTGCACGAATTTGCTATAAGTTCAAAACATCAAGGACTGTGAAGCGATATAGATTGTTCCCATGTAAAATTGTGATCGCAAGCCATTCATGAAGTGCAATGCGACTAACACGCTTAAAAGTCTTCCAGAGACCATTATATCGCAATTGAAAATGTCTTCACCCCTTTCTTGAAAAAGAAACTTTCTTTGTTGAGTCTAGAGAACCCTCCATGGTGTAATGTTACAAAACTAACTATGGGAATTGTTAATAATCCGTCCATTGTTTAAATTTCACCATCTCTGATTGAAAAATTGAAATACAAAGATTTTATGAAAGTCGACCTATGCATGACTTGAAAGAATTACGTTTTATTTCACAAATACGTTTTTGGTGTTTAACCTTAAATCATAAATAAATCCGTTTACCTGATCAAGAAATAGGGCTTACGGCGGGTGTGACCGGTCGACAGGGGGGTGTTTACTCCTCCTGGACACCTGACCCATCTCTGGTATATCCAGGGGTCCTTGTTTACCCAACTCTATTTTGTATTTTCATTCAACATAAATATAATCTTCTAATTTTGTGTACTGTATGGGATATATGAAAATGATCAGTGTTCGTTATCTATTACTCTCCATCTGATACACTTTGAAACTTCATACCTCTGTGATGTCTTTTGTCAAAATAGAAAAAAAACTAATACTCTTCCACTTCTGATTTCAATTTTTGAGTGCTTTCTCTTTCACCTTTTCCCCCAGAATATGTCGATGTGTTGTTACGAGTAGAATAGTTTCTTTTATCCCTTACATGGTACATTCATCTGTCAGTTCGCAATGCTATGTAAAAATTTCTCATCTACACAATAAATGCAAACAGTTATGATATTTCTTTCAATTGAATGTGGTTTTATTCTTCATTTCAGAAAGTTATGTAATATTTCTTAAAATCTACTATGAGTATTCAGCCTTTGGTATTCATTTCAGTCTGTTCATTCCTCTATCTTTCCCTTCAATTCTCTTTCTATGCCTTCATCTATCTATCTATACCTCCATTCTTCTATCCATTTGTTCCTTTATTCCTCTCTTCATCTATTTATCCATCTACTCATCCCTTCGTTCTTTTATACATCGCTTCGTCCTTTTATTCATCTCTTCGTCCTTCTATTCATCCGTTCGTCCTTCTATCCATCCCTTCGTCCTTCTATCCATTCCTTTATCCATCTATCCACCCTTCTTCTATCCATCGCTTCGTCCTTCTACTCATCGCTTCGTCTTTCTACTCATCGCTTCGTCCTTCTACTCATCGCTTCGTCCTTCTATTCATCGCTTCGTCCTTCTACTCATCGCTTCGTCTTTCTATCCATCCCTTCATCCTCTATCCGCCCTTTCGTTCGAATGTCCATTTATTCGTCCGTCTGTCACATTTTATTTTCATTGGAATTTCCTATATACTTTACGAGACAGCAAACAAAATCCTTTTTATGATTGACCATATCTTGTAGATGTGTGATAAGGTTTGATCATATCCGTAATCTGTATTTTGAACTCCTTGAAGATCCTAAGATTGGTTTGCGTGTGACCTGAGGATGTGGAATGCTCTTTCTAACGCTGTAATTGACCTATGTTTTCCGTATGAAAGAAGTTTATATTTTGAAGGAAGGTTCAATCCACTAGTGACTCTATGGTAGAATATAAAGAGACTTAAAAGGTATATTAATAAAAGAATGTTTAACATAAAACGTTCATTATCTTCACCTTTCGTGTAATACATTTATTCTAGGTACATGATCTCACCTCTGATATGTCCAGGGGTCCGTGTTTACCCTCCTCATAACTTTGTATTCATTATGAAAGTTGACGATAGCGAACAGTGATCAATCTCGTACCTCCTATAAGTAATGCAAAATAGATAGTTGGGCAAACACGGACCCCTACACACACCAGAGGTGGGATCAGGTGGCTAGGACGAGTATGCGTCCCCTGTCGACCGGTCACACTCGCCGTTAGCCCTATATCTTGATCACGTAAACGGAGATATCCGTAGTCAAAATCAATGTGCTAAGAACGGTCTAATAATCGCTATGAAACACGTCAGACAGCATTTGAACCAATGATTGGTTGTATTGATGAACTATATCGTTATAACGACCATAGAATTTGTGAAGTGCCGACTTTAATCGAGACTGTTGAAACTCCTGTACCAACAACTTGTTTGTCAGTAGCTTGGCTCCATTCTTAAACTGACCATACACAGAACAAGGTCTTGCGTATCGAATCAGTTGAGAGATATAAACACCATATGCAGGTGATAATGGATATTGCTACATAAATATGGAAACGCTGAAATCATCCCGTTCGTCATACTGTTGAGTTGTCAGTTTACTGTTAATGTCAATCTAATTAAAATTAAATGTTAGATCCGCTCACATACTCGCTACACAAACATCTAACAACATCCAACAGAGGGTCACGTCAGAGGTCAAATTTTCATGAAAAAGTAACCAATCGCTACAAAGACGAAAGTGATATCGTCATCCAATGAGAATCATCATTGTATACTGTACTTGGTTACTTATTAAAGATGGCGACCGAAGAAGAAATGGAAGCGATTAAAACCGCTTTGAAGATATTTGATCTCAAGTCTTTGAAAAATGAACAAGAATAGATACTTAAATGTCTTTTTTTATTGAAATATACATGAAAAGATCCCCCGATGTCGCCATAGTTTAAAATCCAAATAAAAACACGCGATAAACAAGTCACAATCGTGGGTGCCGCCATTTTTTCACCTCCTTGCGTAAACAATACATGGAATTGTGGGATAATACCCTATGGATATGAAGCGAGAAATTTGATTGGCTGTTGTACATTTGACCTCTGACATGACCCTCTACGGGATGTTGTTAGATGTTTGTGTAGCGAGTATGTGAACGGATCTAACATCTAACTTTAATTAGATTGCTGTTAATGTTTACTTTCAATAAAATATCTAAGTATGAAGCAGAAGTGGACGACTCTGTTGTATCTTATTTCGAACTCACAGGGATATATCGAATCGACATATGAATAAAAGTTATTGTTAATAGACAAAACGTCGTCGATATATCCAACTGTCGAATCGAAGGCCACAGCAAGATATTTTTTCTTCTCACGTAGAAGGTTTTGAATAAATTATGCTTCATATGAATATAAAAACAGGTCAACTAGCAAAGGAGTACAATTCGTGCACATGGGAATTCCAACAGACTGTTGGAATACCTAATCACCAAAGACCACGAAGATATTGTCAATGAGGAACTTTACCATATTTGTTATTTCAACTACTGAGTGCATGGAATCAGAGTGGTGTTCAACAAAGTAATTTTTTGGATGACTGATCACTATATATGAATGTTTGCGTTTTCCATTTTTGTTGAAGAAGCAATAGAACACTTACTAAATCCAGCAATGTATCTTTGTTTGAAAGGATTTTTATGTAGTTTAGGAATGCAGAATAGGTACGGTAACTCATATTCATTCGATCCATTGGCTGGAATATTAAATATGTCTAGAACAGAAACATGGTTTTCAAGAATTTCATCTTTTGAAAGGGCAGTTGGAGTATAAGTACGATTACTAAAAGTGGAATTAATGCCAAGTTGAAAAACAGTTTTAATAATGAGCCTTACAAATAAAGACATTGTTGTTACAAGCTTTGTCAGCTGGAACCAAAACGTAGTCCTCATGTAACCTATCTAATTCCTTTATCACTTCTGGTTTACTAAACACAGACGGATAGATGGTACGTACATTCGTTTTAATATGCCTAATGGGGGATTTTAATATTCTTCTTATGTTTTTAACCCATTCTAACAATATATCAAGCTCTTCTTTTTCATATTTAGCCCATCGTTTGGCATAATCTTTGACAGAATTCATAATAGAGATGAAGTTATGTCGCCAATTGAAAGGCCAAGGCTCTCTGTATTTAGGACGTTTTAGAATAACTGATTTGAGGTCCTCATTTTCAACTATATCAACATCACCAGTAATGACATGCCCACTGGACTATAGTTGAAAGAAGATGAAGAATAAGAACACGTAGGTGGATTAAGTATAAGATGGTCTATATCTAGGCATTCCAAAGTTTGTTTATAATTAAAAAGTTTGGAGGAAATACAGGGTTTAGACGAGCTTGAAATAAGTTGAAATACACGACTGAACTCTTTTATGACGGAGAATGTTGCTTATGTTGACGGCATATATTCCTTTGTAAATTTGAACTAAAGGAACTGGCGGCATGATTTGGAAGGAATATCATACATGACCCGTGAAGGTTTAAAGAGCCTGTGATTGGCAACATCCACCATCATTAAGTTTAGTCTATTTTAGGGTGTTGAAAAATCCAAGTATAGACTAGCTGTGACTTCTTCAAATAAAACTAAATGGAACAGACTAAAGTTTTGTACGAATGTGATGTGGACCTATAATTGGATTTTGACTATGAATAATTACGTTTACCAGAGCAAGATATGGGAATCACGGTGAGTGTGACCGGTCGACAGGGGATGCTTACTCTTCCTAGGCACCTAATCCTACCTCTGGTATATCCCGAAGTCCTTGCTTATCCAACTCTTTATTTTGTATTGCTTGTAGGAGGTGTGAGATTAATCACTATTCAATATCTTTAACTTCCACTGTTGAGTTTGTTCATTAAAGGGTCGTTTATTTCATTCATGACACTAAACCTTTTCTCAAAACCAGCAAAACATTAATTCATATTGTAACAGAATGGCTTAGAGTAACCATGGTACTTAAAGGCATAGGGTCTAAGATATTGGTAAATTTTTGCATGATCCAAAACGGTGGCGAAATTAAAGATCATAACTAGAAAATTACATAAAGTTCTTCAGAATGTTTACAAACACATTGGATACGATAGTAATTACAAAATAATTCCTAAAACAATTGTTCTCATTTGCCTAAACTGGTACTCTGTTGACTTCGCATCTCTTATGTTTGTGTGTAGCCACCAATCAGCGGTGTACCAGTTTAATATATTGTCCTCCAGACAAACATTTTATAAAGGGCTACAACGTTAAAATGACTTCAATTTCAAGGCACTGCAGCTATAGATAACTCATAATTAATACTACAAATTTGTGTTTTGGAGTTCTTCTTGCAAAATATTGTGATGTCATTTTTAGATAAAAGATAGACCCTATGCCTTTAAGCACAATTTACAACTAAATCTAATAAAATCACACCTGCTGTGGAAGCAGGTACAACTATACGAAGTTGTGACCGTTTGACCGAGGTTTGTTTGGATATAAGTGACCATAATTCTTAACCTGCTCCTTCTAATATATCAATAACATTAAAGAAAATGTTATTCAAATGTTTCACACATATATATATCACGTTTTGCCCGTTCTGGAGTCAGATATAGAAGCTCTAACCCGGGGATTATGAAATTTACAATTACGGTAAAAGCCTTTCTGCCTTAATAACGCATTGGGGGTATAGGAGTCCCGAGATTTACAATTGCAAACAAAGATGTTTCATGCCACTTTCGAGAAGAGTTAAAACGGTAGTTACAGTGTATCGAGGAATTTAAAATGTTCAATTGTTAATAAACGACGGATGACGACTGACGCTGACTAATTGCAATAGGTCACCTGAATTACGCAGGTGTCCTAAAAATGAACTGCATGTTATCAAAACAAATACTGCCAAAAATGTTTCAAGAATTATGAAAATACATCATGTCTTTGAAGTCTTCAACTCTTTAACTTGCAAACCAATGAATTGTAGGATGTTTTAATCTCTTGCAAATCAAAAAGCATGTAAACTCTCAGATTAATCAACTCCTGCAAAGCATGTTAAATGATGAAAATGTGAAGATAACGAATATTGAACAATCTCATACCTCCTATAAGGAATACAAATAATGATATATTTATATAGCATCCTTTTCATACACTATGTACGCTCAACGGTGCTTTACAATGCATATATACCTTACAACAGAATGTTATACACATGATACATAAACAATGAATAAAACATTAAAAGACAATGATATAAAAGGCGTTATCACATGTAAACAGTCCGTAGCTGTACCTATCCTGATTGTACATATAAAACATGAAAACACAAGATACCCTAAATATGCTAGATAAGAATAAACATCAGTTTCAGGGCGTATTAAAATAATAATAATAATGAAAAACACACACGCACACACAGCATATAATGTCTCAGGTATAATATATTAAAACATAGAATTTTTTAGAGTTGAGCAAATATAGATATACCGGAGGTGGGATCAAGTGCCCAGGAGTAGTAAGCATCCCCTGTCGACCGGTCATATCCGCCATGGGCCCTATATCTTGGAGTAATGTTTCATCCTTGGATTGTTCAACCTTTGATAATCATATAAATGCTTCATCTTTTGAATTTTTATCTCTTTTAAGCGATTTTATTCATATTTTAGTCCATTGATAATCAATGCCTGTTTGCACTTCTCAAATATTAATTCGTGTGAAAACTGATCTTGGATGTTTGTCAATAATTATTGTCCGTTTACCTGATCAAGATATAAGGCTCACGACGGGTGTGACCCGTCAACAGGGGATGCTTACTCCTCCTAGGCACCTAATCCTACCTCTGGTGTGTCCTGGGGTCCGTGTTTGCCCAACTATCTATTTTGTATTGCTTATAAGAGTTATGAGATTGATCACTGTTCGTTATCTTCACCTTGCATCTATTAGAAGTACAATATTGCACCTTTTACATGTTGTTTGAAATTGAATACACTGAACAGAGTTGACACCAGTAAATACACTACTCTATCACCTAGCTACAATAACAATTTTTTTTAAAAAAAAACGGAATTCCACAGGACGTTTAAATATCAAACAAAGCAGATAAGAATTCAATTTCCTTAATACTCTACTTCCTAGAGAACCGATTAATATCCTTTATAAAGTTTTGTTTCTAAAACAATTAAAGGAAAAGCAAGTACAGCACAACATCGCTTAGAACTATCAGTGTAATCATTACGTAATAGATATGCAACTTCACCCAGATCAATTGATATGAAAACTATACGGACGTGACCTACTTCAAATTAGTTATCACAACATCAAATGACCCCGATAGATATCCTGTCTATTCTATGAAAATTTACCAATGAGATAATCGAAAGGAAAATTTGAAAATCTTTGATAACTGACGAGACCATTATTGGAAATGTTCCTGAACCGTAGTGTGAGATTTTGAACTATGGCTGTGGCGCTAAGGTAATTAACTGTGGCGGGGTCGCTACATAAAATAGTCTAGGCCTTCCCTTCAAAATTACAATTGGTCATTGATTCAGAAAATATAGGTCAATTATAACATCTGAAGCAATTTAGATCAAATGTATCCATACAAGCATTATGTGTATAAGTTTTATCACTGCACAAATTATGACTTCTTGCTTGCAAATACTAACTTTGTCGAGGTTTCATTCTTATCTACACGAAATATCACAAGGTGTCTAATGGAAAGAGGCCATATCAAAAGAACGAGATGTTACCATCGGAGTCCCTCAATATTCGATATTGGGTCTTCGGTTTTTTAAAATTCTAATTCGTAAATGATTACCCAGCATGTCTGAAATACTCTACAGTCATTATCTATGCAAATGATTCCATCAAAGCTGTTTCTGACAAACTTTTTAAGATGTAATAAAAAGAAAGGTATTGAACTATCAATTGAAATCTATGGAATGAATGCAAACAAAAAACTTACCATAAATTTAAAGAAAGCGCAATGTATTTTAATAAAAAACGTCACAAAAATTATCGAAATGTCGATAACTCCGTATAAAGTTTAGTGAATGTTAAATGCGTTAAACCTCTAAGTGTTTACAACCATAAATGTCTTACTTAGTCTGATCACACAGAGCTAGAAGCTAGGTTTCTTAAGACGGAGTATTTTTACATCCAAGACAACACTCAAAATTTACAATACCGTGGTTTTCCTTATTCTACTTATCGTTGTTCAGTACGGCATGATGCCAAGAACAAGATATACTGTATACATGTATATTGATAAACTTTTTAGTCGGGATTCAGTTGCCCGTTCGAGATATCGGGCTCACTGCAGGCGTATAGGAGTGAGCATCCCCTATTGACGGGCCACACATGCCATGGGCCCAATATTGCGATAAGACAAACGAAACAAACCACAGACAAAACACAGCGTGCAAAGAACTGCATCAATAGATATGAAACATTTCAGATGCATTCTACTCAATGACAGGTTGGTTTCATCAACAGGGATGCTGACTACCAGTACATACAGTACTTTGATTAAAGAGAATAGCCATGACCATTTCACACATCAAAGTACCTCAATCAGTGTCAACTTCTTTTCTGTTATCATATTTGAGATGGGTGTCTCTGTCTGACTATTTTATCTGTCGAAAAATTATTCTTGTGTTTTAAATTTTACATCGTATGACAGCAGGATATTAGAATGCTTTAGATTTATAAATACAAGACCGAGCTTAAGTAATTTCATTTACTAGTATTTTGCAAGAGACAAACAGAATACTTTTAGAAGATCTTTAATAATTCCAGGAGCAACTATATGAGACTCTTTACCCAATTCTATCCTAGTTTGCTTTAGTGGTGTTACAACAAACGAGAAGAAGATAACGGACGGGGTTTAGAAAATCTCTTGAGTTTTAGGGGCACAGGTCTTCAGGACAGATGGATAAAAAATAAAGAAATCAAAGAAATCAGAAAATGTGATGATTTATTTTGAATCAAAGATTCAAAAAGTTTTAAAAGTGGGTACATCTGCAATGTCCGTCGATACAGTGATGCTGGCGTCCATGATCACAGCGGTCATGACAGTCAGCGACTGCAGTACAGCCTCCTGAAACACAGATTTCACTTGTCCGTTAATAGCACTGCTAATTAACTCTTTCAAATATTATAGTTTCCTTGTTCAATCTATTCTTTATTACCAGTTTTCTTTCTTTTTGCGAATGAGTATCACGTGAGTATCATGTAAGAAGAATGAGGTGGTTTTACATTTGCAAAGTGAAGTGATATTTTTACAACAACGAGACCCCTTTAAAGCCATGAATTATTTTGGAACGACATAACTGCCGTATGTGGTTGTGTTCCATGATCAGATAGGGCTTTTTATCATATGATGTGGTTCTTTCATGATAACGTGGTGTTTTTATTTCATGGGTTTTTTTTTAAATCATAAGCTGTGGTTCTTTTATGTTAAGATGGCGACACTTTACTACATGCTGTAGTTTTATCATTATAAGATGGTGGGGTGTTTTTTTACATTCATACTGGTGTATTTTATAAGATAGGAGCCTTTTCAATAAAACCTGGTGGTATTTCTTTATAACACAGTGGTTTTATAACGAATGGAGAATTTTCATTTTATGTTCTGAATATTGCGTTTTGATAAGATGATTCTTCGGAACAAATCGCATATATTCAATAGCTTACTATGATAAATGCCGATTGTGAAAGTATAAGTGATGATGAAGATAATTTTAAAAAGAGTGTCAAAATGTGATCAATAAATTCTTGCTTTAAAATTTTATAATGAAATATCCACAGCACAATATGAAAAATATCCATTCGTTATTAATATTTTAGGTTTGTTTCCATAATTTTCTTAGCCCCCCCCCCCTTATTTTCACTTGTGAATCGTTTTGGGCAATTGTGAAATCAACTTCCCCTGCTGACCCCCAGTTTGAAATATGATACTACGTACATGCCTTAATAAAGCTTTCCTTTAATTGTGTGTTTATTTATCAGACACTCGTCTAATATCATGACATAAAATTGATTTCAAAGTGATTATCGAGCTATGCTGTTGAACAACGCAGAAATGTTTTTCTCTCTCCAGTAACCATATGAGAATAAGCCTAAGCGGAAATGCGATAATAGAAACTAAAAAATACTGTATTTGATTTACTTTCTGTCATATTTCAAGTATTTGTAACGCAATAACTCTAATCTCAAAGTAAATTTGGCGTTCGTTTACATTTGATGAATTAGATTTAAAATGTTGTTTCTTTGAGTTATACATTGTGGCCTACATTTTGATTGGTTAATTGGATATTGAATTTTCAAAATTCGATTTTCTAATCTTGAATTTCAAATCTTGTATTTTGAATCTCAAATGTGGATGGAACTTCTGGGGTTTCGAAGTATCCTAATTATAGCAATGACCAGAATACATACCACTACCACCAGCTGCTGTAGTGCATGTACACTGGTGCCCGATGCAGTGGAGTGTGGATCCTGATGAACAGCTAGTCGCACTACAATCACCAGTATCACTGCAACGCTCGGAACTTACTGAAAAGAAACACACACACACACATATATAAACTGATTCGATATGCAAGAGCTTGTTCTGGGTATAGTCAGTTTTTAAATCGAGGTAAGCTACTGACAAACAAGTTGATGGTACAGGGATTTCAACAGTCTCGATTGAAGTCAGCATTTCGCAAATTCTATGGTCGTTATAACGATCTAGTTCGTCAATACAACCTATCATTGGGTCAAATGCTGTCTGACGTGTTTCATACCGATTGTTAAGCCGTTCTTGGCACACTGATTTGACTGCGGATAACTCCGTTTACCTGATCAGGATATGGGGCGCACGGCGGGTGTGACCGGTCAACAGGGGATGCTTACTCCTCCTAGGCACCTGATCCCACCTCTGGTGTGTCCAAGGGTCCGTGTTTGCCTAACTATCTATTTTGTATTGCTTGTAGGAGTTATGAGATTGATCACTGTTCGTTATTTTCACCTTGCATATACAATATAGATAGATAGATAGATATATAGATATAGATAAATAGATACATCCAAAATATTGGATCTGATTGTAGATTCGAGGTCAGATAAATAAGTAATAAAAAGCACTAAAAATGACCTATATGTACGACTCGAACAATTTTGAATTGTCAACTTTCCGGAACTTCTCGTCCCTTCTTCATGACGATAAAAGATATTTACATGGCTATAAATGTAATAAAAAAGAAGAAACAACCTAGCACTAAAACTAAACTATAAAGGACTGAAAAGGAAACAAAACAGGACGTCTACATGAAAGGAGAAGATAACGAACAGTGATCAATCTTATAACTACTATGAAGGTGAAGATAACGAACAGTGATCAATCTCATAACTACTATGAAGGTGAAGATAACGGACAGTGATCAATATCATAACTCATACAAAAGGTGAATATAACAAACAGTGATCAATCTCATAATTCCTATAAAGGTGAAGATAACGAACAGTGATCAATATCATAACTCCTATAACCAATACAAATAGATAGTTGGGCAAACATGGATCCCTGGATATACAAGAGGTTGAAACAGGTGGCTAGTAGGAGTACACTTCCCCTGTCGACCGGTCACACCCGCCGTCAGCTCTATATCTTGATCAGATAAACGGAGTGTTCATATTGAAAATCGTCACGTTTTTCAGAGTTTTAAGCACGTCTTTTCTCAACAAGACTAAACTATGATTACTTATTTCAGATTCTTTAAACTGATAGCTGGTCCATTCCATTCTGTGCAGAGCATCACGTCAATGGCAGATGTGTGAAAATCTTTTAAATTTTGCAGGTGATCAGAATATCAACCCTTTATTGGACCATTTTAAGAAGAGAATAGCATTCCAAACGATCATGATTTCTTTTCGAGAAATCATAATCCGGAATTGGCATTGCAGAATTTTTTTACGGTAGGTGTGGGATATCTGATGCTGTAGACTCATTTTGAATGTTTTATTGATTCATTGATTTATTAAGGTTTTACGCCGTTTTTGGTAATATTTTGGCCATTTTACGGCGGTCATTTTAAATGGTTAATTTATAACAACTCATAACAAACCAGGCAATACAGAGATATGTCGTGTTTGCTATTATATGCTGACTTCTTTGGAAGAATGGAGATTAGTTGTAGATATCGATGTTACTAAAACCAATTTCATTGTGTTTAGAAGTGGGAATAGAATTAGCAATTCAGTTTGGGCAATGATAATGAATTCGTAGAGGTTGCAGATCGGTGTTTTCTTAACTACGATGTCTTGTTTAAATCTAATAAGTTATTAACTTAGCAAACCAATGCTCACCTGAAATTCCTCTCCGAAAAGTATTATAAGACAATGTTTTGTTTGATATATATGTATCTTAATTCATGGATGAATAACAAATATGAAAGTCCTGAGATCGAAAACGTATTGTTCGATTTCGAAAGCTTTATATTGTACTCGAGGTACGCATACGAAAATTACTTTTGACGAGGTCTATTCACGACTATTGAGACCGATCCTCAAGATCATAAACTGAGAATAGACTTAAGTCTAAACATTCATTCCTTATATTCTAAGATTTATCTAGCACAGATGTTTAAAAAACTTCTGCTTTATAGAAAAATTTAATACAAATATATATTGAAAATTTTACTTGCTAATGAAAATTATCTTAAAAGTTTGCTGGAATTGAAATTTAGTCTTAATAATATTTTCAATTTATGTTCTTGAGACCTGGTCAGGTATTGGTTAACTGAGTCCCGAGTAGACCGAATCAAATATCAAAAACTGCTTTATTAAATAATGTGAAAGTTTATAATATTTTTTACAATCATTCAACATACCAGAACATATATATCATAACACATTATAACAATATACTTAGAAACTGTGTCAATAATAAAATGTATTTTCAATTTTTGATCATAATTAGTAATGTTTGGTAAATCAATTTCTTGTAATGAATTTGACGTATTGATACGTGCTTTAAAACGCGCAATTTCATTGGTCGATACAATTGTAAGGATATCAAGGGTTGGTCAAGAGAGAAATTACGGGAAAAAACGAAGTTGATATTGAGGTGAGTTCACTCTAAAGTACACACTAGAAAAGATGTCCTTCACATATCAGAGAACATCAACATTCCCGGTAATTTAATGAAAGGTAAAAATAACAAACAGTGATCAATCTAATAACTTCTATAAAAATACAAAATAGAGATACGGGCAAACACAGACGTCTGAATACACCAGAGGTGGGATCAGGTGCCTAGGGGGAGTAAGCATCACCGGTCGACCGGTCACACCCGGCGTGAGCCCTGTATCTTGATCAGGTAAAATAAAATTGTCATATCTGCAAGGAGCTATGTCTATAAATTTGAAACTAATAATGTAGAAAATGACTTAGAATTTTGAGTTAAATATTATTCTAATTATCCTATTAATAAAATACAAACAGGTTGTGGATTACTTAACTAGATTTAAGATATTAAGCTAAGACATTACTGATTATGCTTACGAGAAGTAACATGGACACTAACCTCATTGTAATAAGATTTCGATGTTTCATTTCAAGAGGTCATGTTCCTTAACAAGGATATGACGTGAAAACATCATTGAATAATGCAAAAATATTATTAAATTGTTGCGCTGTGGGTAACTAAATTGGGGGGGGGTCCGTTGGATGAGACTGCTAAAATCAAGGCCCCGTATCACAGCAGGTGTGGCACAATAAAGATTCCTCTCAGTTCAAAGGCCATACATTTTGTAACACTTCAACGGCAATGGTGACGTCTCCATAAAAGTGAAAAATTCTCGAACGGGACGTTAAACAATGTACAATCAACCAACAACCATTGGATTGTTAGAATCAATAAAACTGCAAGCTTTTCTTATAATTATGATATAATTTTTCTTTAGGTTCTATTGAAAATGACAGAAATATTATTGTATAGAAATTATCAATTCACTAAAGAGAGTTTAACGCGTGTATCTTAAAATTCGATCAAAAGTCGCTTTTTTCCACGATTTATTTTTCTCCACTTTAAACATATGCCAACATTTCATTTCAAAATTGTTTTTTTTTTACCCACAAGCTCACACCCTATACCTATTTAAAAATGGAAGTGACGAGGAAGAGAACCAAATACCTGCAAGAATGACAACTGCTAGAACGAAGAGGGTCTTCATGTTGGGAAGTTTGGTTTGAAGTCCTATTTGTGCACTGCTATTTCTATGTGAAAATTCTGTCTTTTATATCAAAGTAAATCGATCAACATCACGCATAGGTCATTTACGTAATCACGAATATGGGACACAGAGACCACGCTATTCAAGTAAGCACAACCCTAACCATGCACAATTTCTGCCTCAAAACAGATCAAATCTTGATACAATGTAAAATGAAAGTATGTTAGGATTTTTACATAATTTTTTTGTTTGACAATAGTAGAATTCAATAGTGCAAAATAACCTGCGGTTTAAATCGAAGGGTTTGATAAGGGATTTATCGATAGCTGTTTGGTCTGTCCCAATTCTTCCACTGACAGTTTTGCATAGCAGCTAGACAATTTCTAGATGGTGGGTTGATGCCCTGGAAACATTTTTGTCAACGATTTACAGTCAAATTGTAATTTTGTTTTATTAGGTGAATTAAAAAATTTGCTATAATGACACAATCCAATATAACCTGCATATTGTGTTAATGTCTGTTCTGGATGTTCTGCATGAAAGGTGAAGATAACGAACAGTGATCAATCTCATAATTCCTATAAGCAATGCAAAATCAAGAGTAGGCCAAACACGGATTCTTGGATATGCAAGAGGTGTGCTCAGGTGCCTAGGAGGAGTAAGCATCCCCTGTCGACCGATTACACCCGACGCGAGTCCTATATTTTGATCAGATAAACGGAGTTATTCGTAGTTAAAATCAGTGTACCAAGAACGGCCTAACAATCGGCATGAAACACGCCAGACAGCAGTTGACCCAATGATATGATGTATTGGCAAACTAGATCGTTATAACAACCATAGAATTTGCGAAATCTTGACGATATGATCAATATTTAAATCGAAGCAGGCTACTGACAAGTAAGCTCATGAATGATTCTGACGTGTTTTGTGCCAATTGTAAACTCGATATTTACATTGATTTTGACTACGTATTACTCCGTTTACTTGATCTGGATATAGGTCTCACGGCTGGTGTGTAGAGAGTTTTACTGCATCATTAGATCTAATAAAAACAAATCAGTTTCACCGGTCGACAATTGCTGCTTACTTCTCCTAGTTAAAGGCATCTGATTCCACCTCTGGTATGTCCAGGGGTCCGTGTTTGGCCAATTTTTAATTTCATAATCCTAAAAGGAGTTATAAGACTGATTGATCACTGTTCGTTATCTTCACCTTTTCAGAAGAGTTTCATGTAAAACTTATACGGTACCAATTTTGATGCACCAGATGCACAGTTCGACAAATAATGTTTCTTCAGTGATGCTCAACCGAAATGTTTGAAATCCAAAATAACAATAAACTTGCTAGAGCTATTATAGGGAAAAACAGAGTGCCAAAAAGTGGAGTAAAATTCATCTAAGAATAAGAGCTATGCATGAGGGAGATAATCCTTAATTTTGAAATAAATTTCTAAATTTTATCACAGTAATTAAATATACATCCTATTTTCAAGCTAGTAACGAAGTACTTAGCTACTGGGCTGTTGAGACCCTCGGGGACTAACAGTCCACCAGCAGAGGCCTCGACCCAGGGGTCATAATGTAAAACTTATATGGTACCAATTTTGATGCACCAGATGTGCATTCCGACAAATAATGTCTCTTCAGTGATGCTCAACCGAAATGTTTGAAATCCGAAATAACAATAAACTTGCTAGAGCTATTATAGGGGGAAACAGAGTGCCAAAAAATGGAGTCAAATTCGTCTAAGGATAAGAGCTATGCATGAGGGAGACAATCCTTAATTTTGAAATGAATTTGGATGTCATTTCACATATACGTTATTTTTATTTTGACAGTGTGAAATTCATAACAGTAGTCCAATCTAGGTAGACCAAAAGGACTGGGAAGTAAGAAGACTAGGCAAAAAGCTTTAAGTAGGAGTTATCTTTCAGATGAGTTTTACAAATGTAACTGTGTCGAAACTTTAACGAAAAACGGCACTCATGTTTGTATGAAAGGGGAAGATCACGAACAGTGACCAATCTCATAACTCCTATAAGGAATACAAAATAGGTAATTGGGCAAACACGGACCCCTGGATACACCAGAGAGGGGATCAGGTGCCTAGGAGGAGTAAGCATCCCCTGTCGACCGGTCACATCCGCCGTGAGCCCTATATGTCTTGTAAATTACCCAAGGTCGTGTTTACGGTTTTACCAAATCATGAGATCTAATGTTATAGCAAATCATATAACATTTAATGTAACGTTTTGGTTATCATTTTGCATATTTTGTCAATGTAAAATTTACGACAGGAGAAAGGCCCACGATCTGTTAAGTTGGACGACAAATGACGGAAGGTCAATAACACTGTACGAAAACGGAAAGATCAAGATAACAAGGAACGTGAAGCAATATGTGTTGTTCCCATGTAAAATGGTGAAATGCAGACCATTCAGATAGTGGTATGTAGCGAGATATGTTTCTATTGTAACCTATATCTAATTGAATGCAGACCATTCATATAGTGGTATGTAGCGAGATGTATTTCTTATGTAACCTACCAAATTCTGATCACTTCTGATTTATTAAACACATAAGAAGAGATGGTAAGCACTTTTGTTTTGATATGTCTAATACGAAATTTAATATCCTCTTTTATAGTTTTATCCGTTCTGACAAGAGGTCGACCTCTTCGTCATATTTAGGCCATTGTCTGGCATTATCGTCAACATGATTCATAATAGAGATGAATTTCTATCGCCAAAATTATGCATTCATGTATACGAAATTATTAGGCATTTTAAAATGTAATGAAATATTTTAATGTATGTTTTTTCTTTTGATGTAACATTCCATGTACGACATGATAGTACAGCACTTCACGTCAGTCAGAGCTCTAGGGATGACGAGGAGCGGGTGCAATCTACCACCCTCTTCCGTTGTTCTGAAACTGGATGCCTATTTGTTACAGGTAGTTATCTCTATTGCACTGTTTAAAGTCGGGTATTCTATGACGTATGATGAAATAATTCCAACTTCCTTTGAATTAGATTAGGACTATAAGTGCTGATTGTTGATAAAACGCGAAGTTTGCTATAAAAAGAATGTAGAAAGCTAATTTTATTGATACTTGAGACGGATACATAAAAATAGAATGAGGGAAAACACGCGTATTGATTATTCAACAATGAAAGACGTTACTATTGATTTAATTCGGATGGCATAGCCAGACGACTGATAGACAAAATGCCGGTCGAACAAGGAATTAAAAAACACCGGTTTGCTACGATAAGTAAAGATGAATTGAGAAGAAGAATGTACCAGAACGATTTCAATAAAGACATAACATTTATAAAAGCCCTCGCAAGGACAATTAGATCATGGAAGGTGAAGATAACCTTAAATTAAAAAAATATGAACTAATCATTCGAGAACCTCACAAACAAGGTTCAATCGTTTCAATGCCATATAAAACAAATTGCATTCATAGGCATGATTAAGAATATGTTTAACTGCATACTATTCATTGCATTATTTTTTTCGCGTAGGAAAATAAAAAAAAGTACGGCTGTCGGTAATGACGCTTTGGGAATGACTTGAAAGTTGAATCACCTGTTCTGTAGCATTGGGGTCATCTTAAAACTAAAGTGATAGAAAGAGCGAATTCGATAAAGATCTATAATTGTGCAATTTGATATTGACTCTATCCAACAAATTGAAATTGTGTATTTATTTAAACGAAGAACTTTATAAGCTTTTGTTGAAGTTTTGCCCAAGAACCAGGACAAGTAATCGTGAGCTGCACAGAAAGAGTAGTTTGATATTTCTACAACATGGATTGAATAGATTAGATTTGTGGACATTTGACGATAATCGTGCTTTGGTTTATTTGTTATCAAAGGGAGGTGAGGGATTTTCAAATAATATTTAAATAAAACAGTTCTTGACTTTTAAATTCTGTTGGCCTCAGTGAATATTACTTCCCCTGGTTTGATGAATAAAATTAAAGTCAATGATTGTATAAAATCCAAACAGAATTCGTTCAATATCAGGTTCTTGGGACAGTATGGTATAAGACAAGATACAGCCAACGAACAGCTGAGTACCGGTAAAGACTATCTAAAATCGAAATACCACTAATCTTCAATTTTCACTTTCACTAGTCAAGCCGTGCACTTTTTATTTCCATATCTTGATTCGCAGTATACATGATACCGTGTCCGGAAATTGTGAGACAGGCTTTCTGTGTTTAAAACCGAATTGTAATTTCTGTAAAAAGTTTCGATTGATGATCGAAATTTTGAATTTACATCATGGATGCTGACAAGAGTCGACATGTAACTTATACAAATGACTCCAAACTTATTTCACTATGAAATTACCAGTAAAGTTATGAAGACAATTGACTTATGGATTTTCTATTTGTGTTGAGGTTAGGTCTGCTTCCCCGATCTCTTTAACCCTATAACTGACAACAGAAAAAGGAAAAAAACAGATATGTCAAGGACAGCTCTGATACCATTACTGAAAATATTAACCGAGTTTCTTACTGGGAAGCTACCTCTTACATTTTATGTTCTTGTAGATGAGTCAATGCAGGATCAATGATGCACATACCAGCAACTCTATCAGATAGCTAATACACCAAAGTTATAACATAACTGATATACAATGTCCATTGCAACGTGTGATAGCATGAGTTGACCAAATAATGATTACTAAACGTAAGGAAAACGCTATACGGACCGGTCGACAGAGGATGCTTACACTTCCTAGGCACTTGATCACACCTCTGGTATGTGTATTGCATGTCTTTGTTAAAGTAAGACTTTGAATACTTTTTTCAATGGTAGTTAACAGTTCAAAAACACTATTAAAAAAGAATCTATGAACAATGAAACGTAATCAAGTTAAACTTCAGGGCAATTTTTAATAAAAAAGCACATGCTTATCAACGTATAAGTTTTAATCTACACTTAATTTAATTATCATCATTAAACTCTGTCCATATAAAAGTTCGCCTAAATTACATGTGAACATATATAACATACCTTATAGGAGTTATGATATTGATCATTGTTTGTTATCTTCGCCTTTCACCTAAAAAGTTTCCAGCATCCATAAAAGAACCAATGAATAGAAAAGGTGAATATAACGAACAGTGATCAATCTCATAACTCCAATAAACCAGAATTAACTGTAGGAAAAACACGGACCCATGGTCATAGCAGAGGTGGGATTAGGTGCCTAGCTAGGAGGAGTAAGCATCAACCAAACTATGATATGGTTTGTCCAAAACTTGTTCTATGTGCAACAGGCTAGGAAGGATTTACCATAATTATAACCTGTTTCCCCCTATATCAATGACTTGGACGAGTCCAAAGCTACAGTATGAAAGGCGAAGATAACGAACAGTGATTAATCTCATAACTCCTACAAGCAATACAAAATAGATAGTTGGTTAAACACGGACCGCTGGACACACCAGAGGTGAGATCAGGTGCCTAGGAAGAGTAAGCATCCCCTGTCGACCGGTCACACCCGCCGTGAGCCCTATATCCTGATCAGGTAAACGGAGTTATCCGCAGTCAAAATCAGTGTGCCAAGAACGGCTTAACAATCGGTATGAAATACGTCATACAGGATTTGACCCAATGATAGGTTGTATTGACGAACTAGATCGTTATAACGATCATAGAATTTGCGAAATGCTGACTTCAATCAAGACTGTTGAAACCCCTGTACCATCAACTTGTTTGTCAGTAGCTTACCTCGATTTAAAAACTGACTATACGCAGAACAAACCCTCGCATATTGAATCAGTTGAGATATATTAACACCATATGCAGGTGATAATGGAATATTGCTACATAAATATTGGAAGTTGATGATGGAGAAGCTGAAATCATCCCGTTTCTCAAAAGTTGAGTTGTCAGTTTGCCGTTAACGTCTACTTTCAATAAAATATCTATAGTATATCTGCTGCGCATGCAGTAATGGAAAAAAACACCGAATATAACACAACTGGTTGACTTATGGAAAGTGTGTAGCACAGTAACCAGTGACGGGTTTTGAGGGAATACTCTTTATTGAACTAGCCAATGCATTTCATGCTTCTATTAAGTTCACAGTTGACATTTCGACATGAAAGGTGAAGATAACGAACAGTGATCAATCTCATAATTTGTATAAGCAATACCAAATAGATAGTTGGGCATCCACGGACCCCTGGACACACCAGAAGTGGGATCAAGTGTCTAGGAGGAGTAAGCAGCCCCTGTCGACCGGTCATACCCGCCGTGAGCCCTATATCTTGATCAGGTAAACCTGCACCATCATTACCAACGTTCGCCCCGCATGCGGAACGCCGGGGTTCTAACCCCGGCCGCGACAGACCTAAGTCGTTAAAACAGGTAGTGACAGTTCCATCGCCAAACGCTCGACATCAGATGCGATTGTCACGGGGCCTCGGATATGACCTTAAAAACGGATGACCCGTGTCACAGTAGGTGTCGCACGCTAAAGAACCCTCACTGCCCAATGGCCATAAGCGCCGAGCATAGGCCTAAATTTGAAGCCCTTCATCGGTCTTGGTGACGTCTCCATAGTGAAATGTTCTCGAGCGAGACGTTAAGCAAGATACAATCTATCAATCATTACCAATTAATTTTTCTATTTTACTTTTGACTATTGACTGATTATTATTTGTAATATCCATAGTTAGTTCGATAATTAATTTTTACACGTTATTAGTATGCTTCAGCACCAATATTATATTCTATCGTGTTTGCCCAACTATCTATTTTGTATTGTTTATAGGAGTTATGAGATTGGTCACTGTTCGTTATCTTCACCTTGCATCTATCATTCTGTTTTTATTTCTTTTTCATTTCTTTGTATTTTATTTTTCCTTTCAGTTTAACACTAGTTATATAGCTTCACACATCCAGGAACGAAACACTTATAATGACCTGTCATTTACTGGGATCCTTATAAAGGAATTCTTATGATTCCTTTAACCCTTTTTTGAAAAACTATACATCAAAAAATATTACTTGGCTAGAAAAGTTTTTCCATCATAGTTGCCAACCTCCAATATGACCCTCTTTGGAAATCAAAAAATCTGGTCATAATGCGTAACGACATTCACAACATACTTACTAGGATTATATGTGTTATTAATGTTTATATTTAAAAAACAATTTAACAACAGAAATGTGTATATTTATTGAGGAGAAGGATTTTAACTGACAGTGGCACATTTTGAATCTTTCAAGAATGATGAAGATAGACAACAAAGCAGGACACAGATGGATTAAATTTACATGAAAAGATGATGATAAAAATGACAACAGTGATTAGATGACTTGTGCTAAAGTATTTTCTACATGATTTTCCGTTTTGGCTTGTTTTGTCAGATCATTTTATCTTCATACCCAAAAGTGCGAATTACAGATAGTTGGTAAAATGGGTAGTAAAATCCGGGCCTGGCCGGGTCAGATCACCTTCGTAATCCGATTTTTTTTTTAGTTTTCTTCGTTGATATGTCATTGTTTCTTTTTAAACTTACGGAATATATTCTCAATGATACATTTAGTCTTCGCCACAAATTTTAGCACATAATATTACCTATAGGTAAGGAATTCAATGATTGCATGGAATCTGGTTGTTAAAATGGGTAGCGAGACCAAAACACACATTATTGCATATTTTCTGTATAATATGCATCTGCTGCTGAAAACCTAGCATTTTTTCAATTCACATAGAGTTGAATTTGATACTTAATGCATTATTTAACCATTTAAATGCTTTTATCTTAATTATCGGCGATTTTTCCAAACCTGGGCCAAAAGGAAACCGGATGCGGTCGACCCAAGCCGGCGTTATTTATTCCGATTTAATTGCTAATGCTTTGATTAATTAACCAATAATAATGGTCCTAAAAAATATCACCGACTGATAAATTATGACTACTTTATGAATATTTAAACTGAAGGTAGAGTTTAAAGAGGATTATATGGATAGCAATTAATTACTATGTATACACTGCCTGATTAGAATTAAAAAAATGTAATTTATTAAAAATTAAAAACATTTTAACCATACTAATTATGATCTGTATAATAATGACTTAAAATATTGTATTTATAGTGCTAATATTCATTTCTTCATTAACAAAAGATATATAATTTAAAAACATCTTAAAACGTCAAGATATGAAGTGTGCATATTCATAATATAAAATGATGGTATTATAGATCTAATTTTTAAATGAAACAATTAACAACACAGTATATGCACATAAATTTTATTTTCAAAATAACACTCAAGTAAGTGCATATGCTTGTTAAATTTTAAACATCACTATGCATTTAGTTTTTCTTACATATATGTGGTGGTAGAGAAGATTGTTGAAAATTATTCAATTTTGTGGCAGTTTTTGCCGTGGCTTAAAGGCTCAAGGGATGTAGGAGTCCTAAAATTTACCATTTATGTCCCCTTTGTCCCAAAGATGCTTCATACCAAATTTGAAAGGAATTAGAATGATCATACTTATCAAGAAGTTAAAAATGTTCAATTGTTAACGCACGATGACAAACGACAAGCAATTGCAATGTCACCCGAGACCTATAAAAATCGTAGAAACGACTTTCTAAATCGAAGAAACGACTTTTTAAATCGTAGAAACGACTTTTCTAAATCGTAGAAACGACTTTTCTAAATCGTAGAAACGACTTTCTAAATCGTAGAAACGACTTTTTAAATCGTTTCTACGATTTCCTAAATCGTAGAAACGACTTTCTAAATCGTGGAAATGACTTTCTAAATCGTAGAAACGACTTTTTAAATCGTTTCTACGATTTTCTAAATCGTAGAAATGACTTTTTAAATCGTAGAAACGACTTTCTAAATCGAAGAAACGACTTTTTAAATCGTAGAAACGACTTTTCTAAATCGTAGAAACGACTTTTTAAATCGTTTCTACGATTTCCTAAATCGTAGAAACGACTTTCTAAATCGTAGAAATGACTTTCTAAATCGTAGAAACGACTTTCTAAATCGTAGAAACGACTTTTTAAATCGTTTCTACGATTTTCTAAATCGTAGAAATGACTTTCTAAATCGTAGAAACGACTTTCTAAATCGTAGAAACGACTTTCTAAATCGTAAAAACGACTTTTTAAATCGTTTCTACGATTTTCTAAATCGTAGAAATGACTTTCTAAATCGTAGAAACGACTTTCTAAATCGTATAAACGACTTTTTAAATCGTAGAAACGACTTTTTACATCGTTTCTACCATTTAATAAATCGTAGAAACGATTTTTATTTTTTCTCTGCTAGGTTAAATTGACACGAATACGCCGTCGTAAGTAACTTAAAGATAGTTAGGTTAAAATTTAAATTAAAAAGATGGTTCTTGTGAGGATACCTCCAAGTGGTAAGAACCGTGCAATGTTTCGTTTCATTAGATCGTGCACGTGATAGCAAACATCCTCATTTTATTCGGAATTTTAATATCTGGCCCGGGTTACCGTATCCGGTTTCCTTTTGGCCCGGGTTTTAATAAATCGTGAATATTAAAAATATATAAGACTTGCATAACAAGTGCTACAACATTTTGGTGATAAATTATCATAATATTTATCTAAATCATGTGTAGTTTCATTGTTGTGTCACATACATGTAGTTCAGTCGTAATCGCAGAAAAATGTGTATTTTTCCTGGCTACCGATTTTACCAACCTGAAATAAACAAACCTTGATATTTTCACAGTGAAGCAAAATTATGCCGAAATTTTTGTAGCAAAGATCCAATGTATCATCCAGATTATGATTAAGAAGTTTCACACCAAACGAAAATAAAATAACGAAGAAAACTAAAAACTTCGGATTACAAAGGTGATCTGACCCGGCCCGGCCCGGTTTTTACTACCCATTTTACCAACTATCCGAATTACACAACGTAAAATAAGCTTTCTGCTGTTTTCAAAACCCTTTTTACCCATGAAAAATTGTTTTCCCAAATTTATTGGTAGATATATAAGTATCGTTTTCTTTTTGTTGGCGTGTCTGCTAACCCTGATAAGGATGTCTTTCATAATGACTTCAATCCCTGATTTGTCAAAACAACTCACAGATGATTGTTAAAACCTGCTTTGATAACTTCCCTGTAATGTACATAACCATCGACATTGTTTACGTAGATCCAAGCTTGTGTTGGAAACTGGAAATTACACACGTGAACTAATTTACAAAACCAAATCCGGAAATCGGGTAAAAAGGTATGACCCGTCGGATCATAATAAATAATTGAGTTACGGATCGAAACATCGGGTGTAACCCGACACAATCGGGTGAGTTGGCAACTATGTTTTCCATGCAATTGCCAACATCAGTCATGAAGTTCAAATGACCCTATGACAATAACCCTTTCAAATATAAACACATGCTTGATAAGATATTGTAGTTGGGTTCGGTATTCCGATTAGTGTCGCGTGAGCTGAAGGATAATTCGTACCCTCAAGTAGGAACCGTGGTCACTCGAAAGTAGTTCTTAACCTCGAAATAAATACACGTAATAATAAATGCAAGTGAAATTCTTATGTGTTAGAAAAGGTTGAATGTGTTTACTTTCTGCATGACTGTCATTGTTGAAGCACAAATCTTTTGTCGGGTACACATACTCCAATTTACATTCTGTTATGAATCCTTTTATTGGTTTTTTCTGTGTTTTTCTTATGTTTATTAATTACTATTAATATCAATCTATATTTCTTTTCCTGACAGAGTATTTTTTGTTTGTTTCAATGCTTACAATGTACATTATATAGAACCTGGACAAAAACTTACGCTTTAGTGTGACCATATCGATGTTTGGAATTGTTCCCAACCTGTTGATTTATGGTTCTACAAAGGTTACCCGTAGTCACCATTATAATGGTTACCACTTGTCACCCATTGATGTAATTGTCAAATAAGCGTTACCTCTGGTAGACCATTGAAGTAATAATTATACAAGGACAACTGTTGATCACCCATAGAAGCAGTGGTTATAAGGTTATTTTTGGTCACTCATAGTAGCAATGGCTATAAAAGGGTTACCTTTGGTTACCCATTGATGTTAATGTCATATAAGGATTTCCTCTGGTCATCAATTGGTGTTAATGTCATATAAACATTACCCTTCGTCATTCGTTGATGTAATGGTCGTGTAAGGCATCCTTCTGTTCACCTATAGATGGAATGGCCATCTACGGATTACTTCTGGTCATCCATTGATGTAAATATCATATAAGGGTTAACCCTGATCAACATTGATTATTGAAGCGGAAGTACTTTTTGAATAATCGGAATCGGTAAGTCCTTTCGGTTATCTGGAGTGTTTAAGATCAGACTTCCTGTGTTTTATCCCGTATTGTTCTCCAAGTCTTTTGTCACGTGACAAAAGGGTATATAGGCGGAGACAACACGCTGAGAAGACATTCTTGGAGTTGAAGTCGATCAGAGAGGAAGATAGAAACACAAAGTAATTAGTTAAGCTAGGTCTTACGTGCCTAAATAAGGCTTTCGGGACCTGTTAATAAAGCTTGTATTGTGTTTGGTTGGCTTGGGGAGACTAATAAGATTTTATTAGTGGACACTGCGCTTCCGCAGTGTTAGTATACAGACAAGTTTAATAGGAAGCGCTCGCGCTCTAGAGAAAAGAAAGAATAAATGTAAATATTATTGATTTAAATTTGTGATTGGGAAAATTGATTAATTCTTAATTGCTCAGGTAGAGCAGCCGAATCAAAAAGAACTCAAAAACGTTACATTATTTTGTATAATTCCACATAATAGAAAGATGTCCTGAGGTAACAGATATCTCAGTTTATGGATGACCTTAGGTCATCCTAGTTTATATTTCTACTTCTATTTCAAATATATAGCCAACTAACAGGTGAAGTGATCACGTGACTAATCTCCGAAATTCATACTTCCCGTTATCACGTTATGATACTTATACTCCAACTGCCCCTTCAAAAGATATAATTCTTCAAACACATGATTTAGTTTTAGATACATTTAATATCCCAGGTAATGGGTCGGATGAATAGGAGTTACCGTACCTATACTGGATTCCTAAACTATATAAAAACTCTTACAAAGGTACATTGATAAATCCAAAAAATGTTCTACCAAGCCCCTATCGTTGCTCCTCACGAAAATATTTACAGCTGTGAAGGAGAAACTTCATACTCACTGTTCGACTACATATGCCAGAAGTGGTGTAAATCAAATGTGGATTCTAAAAAATTCCCCCCAAAACCCCAAACGTTTAGTAAATTTTAAATCACACAACTTTCCTCAAATCAACAACATCAAAACGTATGAATTCTCAACACTTTACACGACCATTCCTCACGATAAATTAAGGTAGTTCATTACAGTAAAATTTTATTTAATGGCTCTTTGAAGTACCTCTTATGACATATGATTTCATCATCGAAAAAGTGATACAAGCTCTCAAGTAGTTTATATGATTTTTTGTGATTTATCCCGGAATGATTAAAAAAAGATACTGTTGTATTAGAGATTAAATATCTCTTGTGATCATTCATTATAAAGGCAATGTATGGCGAACAGTATCTTTATGGTAAAACAGTTATTCTACTTACCCGTCACGAAGTAGTAATATTTTGCAGTATTCATGATAGCATTGTATCACGTAGATTGAGTGTCATAATTCGGTAGTAAAGTGTAATACTTATAAACAAAAATAAGCAGAAATATGCCAAATGATATTATTGTATTTGTTTGAAATCCTATTTTGACCAGGTCTTGAATGAAAAGGTGAAGATAACTAACAGTGTTCAATCTCATGACTCCTATAAGGAATACAAAATTAGGAGTTGTACAATCACAGACCCCTGAACATACCCGAGTAACCCCTGCAACATCAACTTGTTTGTCAGTAGCCTGCCTCAATTTAAGAATTGATTATTCAAAGAACAGAGTAGTATTGGTGACAATATTCCAAGAACTTACAACCTGCCAACATTCCAAGGAGTTAAAACCGTACCGTTATGTTCAGTGCGAAGTAAAGCGCAATGTTCATTTCGTTAAGGAAAGGTGGTGACAATAATGGATAGTGAACAACCTCATAATACAAAATTAAAAGATGGTCCAACACGGACCCTTGGATATACCAGAGGTGGGATTAGGTGCCTAGGAGGAGTGAGCATCCCATGTCGACCCGTCACAACTGCCGTGAGCTATGGATCTTGATTTGGTAAACAGAGTAATCCGTAGTCAAAATCAGTGTGCCATGAATGGCATAACAATCGGTATGAAACACGTCAGACAGCAGTTGACTCAATGATAGGTTGTATTGGCAATCTAGATCCTTATAACGACCATAGAATTTGCAAAATGCTGACGAGACTGTTGAAGCCCCTGTAACATCGACTTGTTTGGAAGTGAACATTTGCTTTGGCGGTTTACCAACAAATTAGCCGGAACGTTTGAAAATCGACCGATATTGACGGGAATGGATTTTCAAAGAAGGGTTGGAGAAGAGATAAAACAAATCAGATAATGATTTATTTTGAATTAAACATTCAACAATTTTTTAAAGTGGGTACATCTGCAAATTCCGTCGATACAGTGATGGCGGTGTCCATGGTCACATTCGCCACTACAGTCAAAGGCTGCAGTACAGCTTTCTGAAAGACAGCTTTCACTTGTCCATTAACGGCATTGAAATTAACTTTTTAAAATATTATAATTTACTTTATTACTATTTTTCTTTCCGGTCGTGGTACAGATTGAAAAGATTTCACTTGTCCTCATTTATAATACCTGAGTATTTGCATACTGTTTTTATTGCAAGTTAACAATTAGCGCTTTAATTTACTGTCAGCGAATTTGAATATATAAATATATATAAAGTCAAAAAATAAAATCCAATACTCAAACTTTTATCTATAGCGCTTTCGCCATGCGGGCTCGTCAGTAGATTTTTAAACAATGTAAACAAGTTCCATTATGACGTCATCCTCGTGACGTTATGTGGGCAACGTCAAACATAATACAGTCATGATTGTGACGTCAGAACATTATACAATGTTAATTTTAGGCACTTTTAAAAATACAGACATATTTAAAAAATCTATGCAAATGATTCCACCCGAGCTGTTTCTGACAAACTTTTTAAGATGTAATAAAAAGAAAGGTATTGAACTATCAATTGAAATCTATGGAATGAATGCAAACAAAAAACTTACCATAAATTTAAAGAAAGCGCAATGTATTTTAATAAAAACGTCACAAAAATTATCGTAATGTAGATAACTCCGTATCAAGTTTAGTGAATGTTAAATGCGTTAAACCTCTAAGTGTTTACAACCATAAATGTCTTACTTAGTCTGATCACACAGAGCTAGAAGCTAGGTTTCTTAAGACGGAGTATATTTACATCCAAGACAACACTCCAAATTTACAATACCGTGGTTTTCCTTATTTTACTTATCGTTGCTCAGTACGGCATGATGCCAAGAACAAGATATACTGTATATATTGATAAACGTTTTAGTCGGGATCCATTTGCCCGTTCGAGATATCGGGCTCACTGCAGGCGTATAGGAGTGAGCATCCCCTATTGACGGGTCACACATGTCATGGGCCCAATATTGCGATCAGACAAACGAAACAAACCACAGACAAAAAACAGCGTGCAAAGAACTGCACCAATTGATATGAAACATTTCAGATGCATTCTACTCAATGACAGGTTGGTTTAGTAAATTTCATCAACAGGGATGTTGACTACCAGTACATACAGTACTTTGATTAAAGAGAAAAGCCATGTCCATTTCACACATCAAAGTACCTCAATCAGTGTCAACTTCTTTTCTGCCATCAAATTTGAGATGGGTGTCTCTGTCTGACTATTTTATCTGTCGAAAAATTATTTTTGTGTTTTGAATTTTACATCGTATGACAGCAGGATATTAGAATATTTCAGATTTATAAATACAAGACCGAGCTTAAGCAATTTCATTTACTAGTATTTTGCAAGAGACAAACAGAATACTTTTAGAAGATCTTTAATAATTCCAGCAGCAACTATATGAGACTCTTAACCCAATTCTATCCTAATTTGCTTTGGTGGTGTTACAACAAACGAGAAGAAGATAACGGACGGGGTTTAGAAAATCTCTTGAGTTTTAGGGGTGCAGGTCTTCAGGACAGATGGATAAAAAATAAAGAAATCAAAGAAATTAGAAAATGTGATGATTTATTTTGAATTAAAGATTCAAAAAGTTTTAAAAGTGGGTACATCTGCAATGTCCGTCGATACAGTGATGCTGGCGTCCATGATCACAGCGGTCATGACAGTCAGCGACTGCAGTACAGCCTCCTGAAACACAGATTTCACTTGTCCGTTAATAGCACTGCTAATTAACTCTTTCAAATATTATAGTTTCCTTGTTCAATCTATTCTTTATTACCAGTTTTCTTTCTTTTTGCGAATGAGTATCATGTGAGTATCATGTAAGAAGAATGAGGTGGTTTTACATTTGCAAAGTGAAGTGATATTTTTACACCAACGAAACCCCTTTAAAGTCATGGATTATTTTGGAACGCCATAACTGCTGTATGTGGTTGTGTTCCATGATCAGATAGGGCTTTTAATCATATGCTGTGGTTCTTTCATGATAACGTGGTGTTTTTATTTCATTGGGTTTTTTTAATCATAAACTGTGGTTCTTTCATGATAAGTTGGTGCTTTTTCCTCATATGCTGTGGTTCTTTTATGTTAAGATGGCGACACTTTACTACATGCTGTAGTTTTATCATTATAAGATGGTGTTTTTTACATTCATACTGGTGTATTTTATAAGATAGGAGTCTTTTCAATAAAACCTAGTGGTATTTCTTTATAACGCAGTGGTTTTATAACGAATGGAGAATTTTCATTTTATGTTCTGAATATTGCATTTTGATAAGATGATCCTTCGGAACAAATCGCATATATTCGATAGCTTATTATGATAAATGCCGATTGTGAAAGTATAAGTGATGATGAAAATAATTTTTAAGAGTGTCAAAATGTGATCAATGAATTCTTGCTTTAAAATTTTATAATGAAATATCCACAGCACAATATGAAAAATATCCATTCGTTATTATTATTTTAGGTTTGTTTCCATAATTTTCTTAGCCCCCCCCCCCCCTCTTATTTTCACTTGTGAATCATTTTGGGCAATTGTGAAATCAACTTCCCCTGCTGACCCCCAGTTTGAAATATGATACTACGTACATGCCTTAATAAAGCTTTCCTTTAATTGTGTGTTTATTTATCAGACACTCGTCTAATATCATGACATAAAATTGATTTCAAAGTGATTATCAAGCTATGCTGTTGAACAACGCAGAAATGTTTTTTTTTCCTCTCCAGAAACCATATGAGAATACGCCTAATCGGAAATGCGATAATAGAAACTAAAAAATACTGTATTTGATTTACTTTCTGTCATATTTCAAGTATTTGTAACGCAATAACTCTAATCTCAAAGTAAATTTGGCGTTCGTTTACATTTGATGAATTAGATTAAAATATGTTGTTTCTTTGAGGTTATACATTGTGGCCTACATTTTGATTGGTTAATTGGATATTGAATTTTCAAAATTAAATTTTCTAATCTTGAATTTCAAATCTTGTATTTTGAATCTCAAATGTGGATGGAGCTTCTGGGGTTTCGAAGTATCCTAATTATAGCAATGACCAGAATACATACCACTACCACCAGCTGCTGTAGTGCATGTACACTGGTGCCCGATGCAGTGGAGTGTGGATCCTGATGAACAGCTAGTCGCACTACAATCACCAGTATCACTGCAACGCTCGGAACTTACTGAAAAGAAACACACACACATATATATATATACAATATAGATAGATAGATAGATAGATAGATAGATAGATATAGATAGATACATCCAAAATATTGGATCTAATTGTAGATTTGAGGTCAGATGAATACGTAATAAAAAGCACTAAAAATGACCTATATGTACGACTCGAACAATTTTGAATTGTCAACTTTCCGGAACTTCTCGTCCCTTCAGGACGATAAAAGATATTTACATGGCTATAAATGTAATAAAAAAGAAGAAACAACCTAGCACTAAAACTAAACTATAAAGGCCTGAAAAGGAAACAAAACAGGACGTCTACATGAAAGGAGAAGATAACGAACAGTGATCAATCTCATAACTACTATAAAGGTGAAGATAACGAACAGTGATCAATCTCATAACTACTATAAAGGTGAAGATAACGAACAGTGATCAATCTCATAACTACTATAAAGGTGAAGATAACGAACAGTGATCAATATCATAACTCCTATAAGCAATACAAATATATAGTTGGGCAAACAGGGATCCCTGGATATACAAAAGGTTGGAACAGGTGTCTAGTAGGAGTACACTTCCCCTGTCGACCGGTCACACCCGCCGTCAGCCCTATATCTTGATCAAGTAAACGGAGTGTTCATATTGAAAATCGTCACGTTTTTCAGAGTTTTTAGCACGTCTTTTCTCAACAAGACTAAACTATGATTTCTTATTTCAGATTATTTAAACTGATAGCTGGTCCATGCCATTCTGTGCAGAGCATCACGTCAATGGCAGATGTGTGAAAATCTTTTAAATTTTGCAGGTGATCAGAATATCAACCCTTTATTGGACCATTTTAAGAAGAGAATAGCATTCCAAACGATCATGATTTCTTTTTCGAGAAATCATAATCCGGAATTGGCATTCCAGAAATTTTTTACGGTAGGTGTGGGATATCTCATGCTGTAGACTCCATTTTGAATGTTTTATTGATTCATTGATTTATTAAGGTTTTACGCCGTTTTTGGTAATATTTTGGCCATTTTACGGCGGTCGTTTTAAATGGTTAATTTATAACAACTCATAAGAAACCAGGCAATACAGAGATATGTCGTGTTTGCTATTATATGCTGACTTCTTTGGAAGAATGGAGATTAGTTGTAGATATCGATGTTACTAAAACCAATTTCATTGTGTTTAGAAATGGGAATAGAATTAGCAATTCAATTTGGGCAATGATAATGAATTCGTAGAGGTTGCAGATCAGTGTTTTCTTAACTACAATGTCTTGATTAAATCTAATAAGTTATTTACTTAGCAAACCAATGCTCACCTGAAATTCCTCTCCGAAAAGTATTATAAGACAATGTTTTGTTTGATATATATGTATCTTAATTCATGGATGAATAACAAGTATGAAAGTCCTGAGATTGAAAACGTATCGTTCGATTTCGAAAGCTTTATATTGTACTCGAGGTACGCATACGAAAATTACTTTTGACGAGGTCTATTCACGACTATTGAGACCTGGCCTCAAGATCATAAACTGGGATTAGACTTAAGTCTAAATATTGATTCCTTATATTTTAAGATTTATATAGCACAGATGTTTAAAAAACTTCTGCTTTATAGAAAAATTTAATACAAATATATACTGAAAATTTTATTTGCTTATGAAAATTATCTTAAAAGTTTGCTGGATTTGAAATTTAGTCTTAATAATATTCTCAATTTATGTTCTTGAGGCCTGGTCAGGTATTGGTTAACTGAGTCCCGAGTAGACCGAATCAAATGTCAAAAACTGCTTTATTAAATAATGTGAAAGTTTATATTTTTTTTTTACAATCCTTCAACATACAAGAACATATATATCATAACACATTATAACAATATACTTAGAAACTGTGTCAATAATAAAATGTATTTTCAATTTTTTGATCATAATTAGTAATGTTTGTTAAATCAATTTCTTGTAATGAATTTGACGTATTGATACGTGCTTTAAAACGCGCAATTTCATTGGTCGATACGATTGTAAGGATATCAAGGGTTGGTCAAGAGAGAAATCACGGAAAAAAACGAAGTTGATATTGAGGTGAGTTCACTCTGAAGTACACACCAGAAAAGATGTCCTTCACATATCAGAGAACATCAACATTCCCGGTAATTTAATGAAAGGTAAAACTAACGAACAGTGATCAATCTAATAACTTCTATAAAAAATACAAAATAGAGATACGGGCAAACACAGACGTCTGAATACACCAGAGGTGGGATCAGGTGCTTAGAGGGAGTAAGCATCACCGGTCGACCGGTCACACCCGGCGTGAGCCCTGTATCTTGATCAGGTAAAATAAAATTGTCATATCTGCAAGGAGTTATGTCTATAAATTTGAAACTAATCATATAAAAAACGACTTAGAATTTTGAGTTTAATATTATTCTAATCATCCTATTAGTAAAATACAACACAGGCGGTGGATTACTTAACTAGATTTAAGATACCATGCTAAGGCATTACTGATTATGCTTACGAGAAGTAACATGGACACTAACCTCATCATTGTAATAAGATTTCGGTGTTTCATTTCAAGAGGATATGACGTAAAAACACCATTGAATAATATAAAATATCATTGAATTGTTGCCCTGTGGGGAATCCTGATTAGAATAGGTCCTCAATAACCCTTGCTTGTCGTAAGAGACGGCTAAATTGGGGGGGGGGGGGTCCTTTGGATAAGACTGCTAAAATCGAGGCCCCATATCACAGTAGGTGTGACACAATAAAGATTCCTCTCAGCTCAAAGGTCATAAATTTTGTAACACTTCAACGGCAATGGTGACGTCTCCATAAAAGTGAACCATTCTCGAACGGGACGTTAAACAATGTATAATCAACCAACAACCATTGGGTTGTTAGAATCAATAAAACCTGCAAGCTTTTGTTATAATTATGATATAATCTTTCTTTAGGTTCTATTGAAAATGACAGAAATATCATTGTATAGAAATTATCAATTCAAAAGTCGCCTTTCCCCCCGATCTATTTTTCTCCACTCTAAACATATGCCAACATTTCATTTCAATTTTTTTTTTTTACCCACAAGCTGACACCCTATACCTATTTAAAAATTGAAGTGACGAGGAAGAGAACCAAATACCTGCAAGAATGACAACTGCTAGAACGAGGAGGGTCTTCATGTTGGGAAGTTTGGTTTGAAGTCCTATTTGTGCACTGCTATTTCTATGTGAAAATTCTGTCTTTTATATCAAAGTAAATCGATCAACATCACGCATAGGTCATTTACGTAATCACGAATATGGGTCACAGAGACCACGCTATCCAAGTAAGGGCAACCCTAACCATGCACAATTTCTGCCTAAAAACAGATCAAATCTTGATACAAATGTAAAATAAAAGTATGTTAGGACTTTTACATATTTTTTTTTATTTGACAATAGTAGAATTCAATAGTGCAAAATAACCTGCGGTTTAAATCGAAGGGTTTGATAAGGGATTTATCGATAGCTGTGTGGTCTGTCCCAATTCTTCCACTGACAGTTTTGCATAGCAGCTAGGCAATATCTAGATGGTGGGTTGATGCCCTGCAAACATTTTTGATTTTTTTTGTCAACGATTTACAGTCAAATTGTAATTTTGTTTTATCAGATGAATTTAAAAATTTGCTATACTGATACAATCCAATATGACCTGCATATTGTGTTAATGTCTGGTCTGGATGTTCTACATGAAAGGTGAAGATAACGAACAGTGATCAATCTCACAATTCCTATAAGCAATGCAAAATCAAGAGTAGGGCAAACACGGACCCCTTGGATATGCCAGAGGTGTGATCAGGTGCCTAGGAGGAGTAAGCATCCCCTGTCGACCGATCACACCCGACGTGAGTCCTATATATCTTGATCAGATAAACGGAGTTATCCGTAGTTAAAATCAGTGTACCAAGAACGGCCTAACAATCGGCATGAAACACGTCAGACAGTAGTTGACCCAATGATAGGATGTATTGGCAAACTAGATCGTTATAACAACCATAGAATTTGTGAAATCTTGACGATATGATCAATATTTAAATCGAAGCAGGTTACTGACAAGTAAGCTCATGAATGATTCTGACGTGTTTTGTGTCAATTGTAAACTCGATATTTACATTGATTTTGACTACGTATTACTCCGTTTACTTGATCCGGATATAGGTCTTACGGCTGGTGTGTAGAGAGTTTTACCGCATCATTAGATCTAATAAAACAAATCATAGTTTCACCGGACGACAAGGGCTGCTTACTTCTACTAGTTATAGGCATCTGATTCCACCTCTGGTATGCCCAGGGGTCCGTGTTTGGCCAACTTTTAATTTCATGATCCTAAAAGGAGTTATAAGACTGATTGATCACTGTTCGTTATATTCACCTTTTCAGAAGAGTTTCATGTAAAACTTACACGGTGCCAATTTTGATGCACCAGTTGCGTATTTCGACAAATAATGTTTCTTCAGTGATGATCTAGCGAAATGTTTGAAATCCGAAATAATAATAAACTTGCTAGAGCTATTATAGGGAAAACCAGAGTGCGAAAAAAGTGGACTCAAATTCGTCTAAGGATAAGAGCTATGCATGAGGGAGATAATCGTTAATTTTGAAATGAATTTCTAAATTTTATCACAGCAATTAAATATACATCCGTATCTTCAAGCTAGTAACGAAGTATAAAGCTTTAATTGTCATTTCCCATATACGTTATTTTTATTTTGACAGTGTGAAATTCATGACAGTAGTCCAATCTAGGAAGGCCAAACGGATTGAGAAGTAAGAAGACTAGGCAAAAAGCTTTAGGTAGGCGTTATCTTTCAGATGAGTTTTAACTGTGGCGGAACTTTAATGAAAAACGGCACCCATGTTTGTATGAAAGGTGAATATCGCAAACAGTGACCAATCTCATAACTCCTATAAGGAATACAAAATAGGTAATTGGGCAAACACGGACCCCTGGATACACCAGAGAGGGGATCAGGTGCCTAGGAGGAGTAAGCACCCCCTGTCGACCGGTCACACCCACCGTGAGTCCTATATGTCTTGTAAATTACCCAAGGTCGTGTTTACGGTTTTACCAAATCATGAGATCTAATATTATAGCAAATCATTTAACATTTCATGTAACGTTTTGATTATCATTTCGCATATTTTGTCAATATAAAATTTACGACAAGATAAAAGCCCATGATCTGTTAAGTAGGACGACAAATGACGAAAGGTCAAAAACACTGTTCGAAAACGGAAAGATCAAGATATCAAGGAACGTGAAGCAATATGTGTTGTTCCCATGAAAAATTGTGAATGCAGACCATTCATTTAGTGGTATGTAGCGAGAGATGTTTCTCATATAACCTATCTAATTGAATACCGACCATTCATATAGCGGTATGTAACGAGAGATATTCCTCATGTAACCTATCTAATCTTGTTTATCACTTCTAGTTTATTAAACACATCAGAAGAGATGGTAAGCACTTTTGTTTTAATGTATCTAATTTAGAGATTTTAATATCCTCTTTTATAGTTTCATCCATTCTGACAAGAGACCGACCTCTTCTTCATATTTAGACCATTGTCTGGCTTACTCTTCAGCATAATTTATGATAGAGATGAAGTTCTATCGCCAGAATTATACATTTATGTATTCAAAATCATTAGGCATTTTGAAATGTAATGAAATGTTTTTGATATACTTTTTCCTTTTGATGTAACATTGCATGTACTATATTATAGTACAGCATTTAACGTCAGTCAAAGCCCTAAGGATAACGAGGAATGGGTGCAGTCTACCATTATTCTCCGTTGTTCTGAAACTGGATGCCTATTTCAATAAATTTGTTGCACGTAGTGTATTCCAATGTACTGTTTAAAGGGACTGACTCACGATTTCCCCCAAAATGTTGTTTTTCACTTTTAATGACCAGTGTCTACTGCCTAATGTGTTCAAATTATTTCACATAAAAATTAAGGTTATACATTATCACAGAAGCTAATTTTAGAGAGTTCATTATTGGTTTTGTAAACAAAGATTGCGGTATGTTATTGTTTACGAAATTTTCAGAAGAAATGGATATCGATCTAAGTTTATTATATCTTTCACATTTCAAGCATTCTTCGGGTAAAATGTGTCATCTAAAAGTTAAAATTTGTGATTATGCAAAATTAAGATGCTTTATATTACAAAATTGATATTTCACTGGTTTGTTTGTTTACATGTACATAAAAAGACTCGAGTCTTTGTTTACATAACACAGATTTAAGGCTAAAATATTGTTTTTATTCTTGCATTCAGTAGGTCAAAATGTTGGCTGACAACATTAAATGAGTTATATTTTTAATGTTTCACATCAAAATAAAAAAATATTTGTTAAAAAATCGTGAACCAGTCCCTTTAAAGTCAGGTACTCTATGAGGTATTATTAAATACTTCCAACTTCCCTTGAATTTAATTAGGTGAGACGTCAGGTGCTGGATGTTGATAAAACGCAACGTTTTCTATGAATATAATCTAAAAAGCTAATTTTATTGATACTTCAGACGGATATTTAAAATTAGAAGGAGGGGAAACAAGCGTATTGAGTATTCAGCGTCCCTCTCGAGATTATTTTACTCATATGGAGACGTCAACACTGCCGGTGAAGGGCTGCAAAATTTAGGCCTATGCTCGGCGCGTATGGCCATTGAGCAGGGAGGGATCTTTATCGTGCCACACCTGCTGTGACGCGGGACCTCGGTTTTTGCCGTCTCGTCCGAAGGACCGTCCCATTTAGTCGCCTCTCACGACAAACAAGTGGTGCTGAGGACCTCCTCTTACCCGGATCCCCACGAGTTACAAATTTAGTTTAGATGGCGTAGCGAAATCACTGATAGACAACATGGCGGCTGTACAAGGTATTTAACAAAAGAAACGCTTTGCTGCAATAAGTAAAGATGAATTGAGAAGAATAATGTACAAGAACGATTTCAAAAAGACATAACATATACGGATTCCGCCGTAAGGACAATTAGACCATGGAAGGTGAAGATAACGAATCACTCAAGGACCTCACAAACAAGATTCAATCATTCCAATGCCCAATAAAACAAATTCTATTCCAAGGTATTAATAGAAATCTGTTTAACTTTTAAAAGACGCTTCGGGAATTATTTGAATCAGCAGTTCTGTAGTATTGGGGATCATCTCAAAACTAAAGTGATAGAAAGAGTGAATGAGATAAATAGAACATCTATGCTTGCGTGAGTTGATATTGGTTCCATCCATCTCGTCGAAATTGTGTATTTATTGAAACGACGAATTTATAAACTTTTGTCAAAGATTTACCCAAAGCCGAAGACAAATAATGGTGAGCTGCACAAAAAGGGTAGTTTGATACCTCTACGACAAACAATGAATATATTCCATGATTAAATTCGTGGGCATTTGACAATTTCCTTTTAAATATGTATATACGTGTTCCGTATAGGGAGAGCTCCGAAGAGATCCGCTGATTTAAGTAGTGTTATTAAAGGATTATAGGGAGGTGTGAGATTTTCAAATTATTTAATAAAATTTCTTGACTTTTGAATCCGGTTGGCCTCAGTGAATATCACATCCCTTGGGTTGATAAATCAAAATGCCAACCGATTTCAAAAGTCAATAATTGTATAATGATCAAACAGAAAATAATCAATAGAAGGTGAAGATAACGAACAGTGATCAATTTCATAACCCTGTAAGCAATACAAAATAGAGAGTTGGCAAACATGGATCCCTGGATATACCAGAGGTGGGATCAGGTGCCTAGGAGGAGTAAGCATCCACCGTCGACCAGTCACATCCGCTGTGAGCCCTATATCTTGATCATCCTCGGAGTTATCCGTAGTCTAAATCAGTGTGCCAAGAATGGTCTAACAATCGGTATGAAACACATCAGACAGCATTTGACCCAATGATAGGTTATAACAACCATAGAATTTGCGACATACTGACTTTGGGCCAATTCTAGTAATTCATCCCCGCAAGCCTCGCATCAGAACACTCACTCAAACACTCAACCTCGTCAACCATTAAGTCAGCCCAATTTTCGTCCCTTCAACCCCCGAGCACAATCCAATTCCTATCAACGCCCAAGAAACATGGGTCCTCGGTTCAACACCCATTAACCCATTGATTTTGCGACAACATCTTGTGAAATACCGAGATACCCATTTAGTGCAGTATGTCGTTTTTGGTTTCACTCATGGTTTTAAATTTAATTATACTAGTTTAAAGCTCCAAATTTCACCAAAAACTATGAAATCTGCTACTCAACATCAAACTGAATTGCTTCAAATTATTAGCTCTTCTGAGCCGAAGGCTCAAAGAGCTAATCATATGGCCATATGTCTGGCGTGCGGTGTGCGTCAACTTTTTGGAAAAAGGGCTACAGTGTATATCTCAACAACCCCTTCGTCAATTTTTGTCAAATTTGTGTCAGGGTATCCTTGGCCCAAGGGCTTTCATTTGTACTAACACTAGGGTTGTGACCATTTAACAAGGGGAGATAATTAGGAAAATGCAAACAAAAGTGGTTGTTGCTAAAAAAAATCTTCTTCTCAAGAACCACTGGGCAAATTTTCACCAAACTTTTGCATAAAGATGAGGATAGGTTGTAGATAAAAAACTGTTCAAGGCATCATCCTGGGGCAAAGGGTGTGGTCTCAAGGTCACTTTAAAGTTGACCTTAAATTTTGTTTTGTTAAAACTTTGATATTTTGCTTAGTATAAGGACTGGGATCATCAGATTTTTGTCAGTTGATGCATCTTAGGACCTAATATCGTGTTGTCTCAAAAGTAGGTCATGGTGACCTACTTTTTTAATTTTGCAGGTAATTAATATTAAATGGATTTTGATGCATATCTTGAACATTTTTAAGCCTATGATCATCAAAAGTTGTCAGTTGATGGATCATGGGACCTTGAAGTGCGTCATGTTAAAAGCATGTCACCATGACCTACTTTCTGAATTTTATGACTAATCATTTATGAATACATTTTAGGTTGTTATTTCAGATACCGAGAGGTTTAGAATCATCAAAATTGTAAGTTGATGCGTCTAGAGGCCTCGAAACATATTTATTTAAAAAATAGGTCACCGTGACCTACTTTTTGAATTTTTCAGACATTCAAATTTCACATTTTCAATTTTAGATGCATATTTTGGACACTATGAAAGCTAGAATCATCAAACTTTGTCAGTTGATGCATCTTGAGTCTTCATAGTTTGTTAACCAAAAAGTAGGACAACGTGACCTACTTTTGAAATTTGACGACTATATTTTAATATTTCAGATACTATTTGACTTACAATTATCAAACTTTGTCAGTTGATGCATGTTGAATCTTCAGTGTGTTGACTAAAAAGTAGGTCACCGTCATGGTGACCTACTTTTTGGATTTTGACGGCTATATTTGAATATTTCAGATACTATTTGACTTACAATCATCAAACTTTGTCAGTTGATTGGTCTTGAGTTTTCAGAGTGTGTCGACCAAAAAGTAGGTCACTGTGACCTACTTTTGGAATTTGACGTTTATATCTGAATATTTCAGATACTATATTACTTCAATTATCAAACTTTGTCAGTTGATACATCTTGAGTCTTTGGAGTGTGTCGACCAAAAAGTAGGTCACTTTGGCCTTCTTTTGGAATTTGACGGCCATATTTGAATACTGTTTGACTTGTCAGTTGATGCATCTTGAGTCTTCAGTGTGTCGACCAAAAGTAGGTCACTGTGACCTACTTTTGGACAGTTACATTTAAATTTCCAGGTACTATTTGACTTAACATAATCAAACTTTGTTAATTGATGAATCTTGGTTAGTGAGAATTTTTTGCTGTTCTACAATGTATCAGAAGAGCGATTCTAGGCCGATGGGCCTCTTGTTCATAAAGAAATTCAATTAGGCCGCATGGTAGGTCCGTTCCTACATCGCCCCTTGTCAAATTTAAGGTGTAACCCAGTTGGGGTATTGCCTAAAATAGATGGTGGCTGAAGGTTAATAACAAACCTGTCAGCCACATCAGGAAATAGTGTAAACCAGTTTATCGACCCACAAGTGTTTTCTGTTTTATATGCCTCATTTGACCAGGCTATTCAAAGGATCCAAACTTTAGGGAAGGGGACTTTATTGTGCAAGATGGATTTATCAAGCGATTTTAGATTGTTACCTGTACATCCTACAGATTTTTCCTTATTAGGCATGTGTATAGATGACCAATACTACATTGACAAATGCATGCCATTTGGATGCTCCATCGCTTGTTCGACATTTGAGAAGTTTTCTTCTTTACTTCATTGGATAGTAGCAAAAGAGGCAAACGATAACCATATCATCCATTACCTTGACGACTATATTACCTTCACGACTTTTTGTTTGCTTGTAAGCTAAGGTCTCGCGATTGCTATACCCTCGCTCAAGTCTTTAGACAAACATGCCAAGTAATCGGTGTTCCCATAAATGACAAAAAATCCGAGGGTCCAACCTCTGAACTAACATTTTTAGGTGTAGGCATCGACACAATTACAATTAGTCAAACAATTTTTATCCCAAAAGAAAAGTCTATCGAGCTTAACCAAATGCTGTTATTTTTGGGGCGCGTGAAACAAGGTTACGCTTAAAGAAATGCAGTCATTGTGCGGCTTTTTAAATTTTTTCTCGAAGGCAATCCCAGGTAGTAGAGCATTTACTCGTAGATTTTATAACTCTACCATAGGTATACGCAAATCTTACTTTCGTGTGTAGGAAACTGGATGCTCAGGTTTGGTTGGACTTCCTTGATAACTTCAACTTGGTCATCCAATACCTCCTTAAACCTATTTACAGATAATTGTACTTCTTGGGGAAGTGGGACCTTTTCTTAATAACAGATGATTGGTTATTAGGTGGCCCATTACATGGGACTCACAGATACTCAGGGACATTACTTTCTTAGAATTGATACCAATTTTGTGTGCAATATGGGTGTGGTCAGATAGATTTACTGCTAAGAAACTGTTACTTAATACTGACAATCTTGCGTTAGTGCATATCTTAAATTCCAAGACTAGCAAATCAGATAGGGTCATGCAGCTAGTCCGACCTTTAGTTCTCATTTGCTTAAGACACAATATACAAATAAAAGCAGTCCATATTCTCGGATGTAGGAATTCAATTGCGGATGCTATTTCTCACTTTCTGTGGGATCGTTTTAAATCACTGGCCCCTTGGGCGGACATGTACATTGTATCTACCCTGTTACTCCCGGCATTATGGGAAATCTTGAAGGTCGTGTAGAGTCACTACTTACAGCAGCAGTTGCCAAAAACCCAGCAGCAACTTATCGCAGAGCACTAGACTCCTTCACTAAATTTCAAATTCAGTACATGCTTCCTGCACTATGGCCACCTTCCATTGAACAAATTGCTTATTATTTAGTCTATTTATCTGCAGATAACATATCACATTCATCAGCAAAATGTTACATTAGTGGTCTCAGTTATCAGCTTCAAATCCAACGAAAACAAGACACAACTAAAGTATTCATAGTTAAGAAAATGCTAGAAGGCATGCATCGATTAAATCCTTCAAAGGACATACGGGCTCCTATATCTCTCCCCCTCTTCATTCGCATTACATTGGCACTCTCTTCAGTTTGCAAAAAATATTATGAGGTCACATTATTTACTTTGGTCTTTCATTTGGCATTCTTTGCATTGCTTAGAATCAGTGAGCTAACAGTTTCGCACAAATCTTCATTTGTAATTTTCATCCAGGATCTTCAGTTCCTTCAAAATCAAATTCAACTAACCATTAGGGGGTTCTAAGACAGACCAGTATGCCAAAGGTTCTATTGTTCATATTGGGCTTAGTAATGACACCACTACCTTATTTCAAACATTGCAGCAATATCTACATAGTAGACCAAGATCACCAGGCCCATTATTGCTTCACTTGAATGCGAAACCTCTCACTTCATATCAGTTTACTTTAATATTTCACATAACCTTGCAGTTTATTCAAGTTGACACATCTACATTCAAGTTTCATTCATTTCGAATTGGGGGGCAACACATATGCACCTCTAAGGGGTTTCAGAAGAAGATATAAAAATCAAGGGTAGGTGGAAGTCTAGTGCTGTTAATTCTTACATTCGGGTATGATCTTTCATTATTTCCAAATACTTGCGACATTATACTGGTTATTGATAGTATGCTAAGTTTGCAGGTTCCCATAAAACTGTCTGGATAATTGGATCATCCTTGATATATCATGCATTCAGCCACACTAAGATCTCTTTTGGTAATCAGCACTTGAAGCTTCTATCCAGGAACATATCCAGCAGATGGTTTGGTCATAGGGGCATGACATGGGAACACATGGCACCTAAAATTCAAGAGTTGGTTGATCAGTTTGGCCCTCCGGATGTTATAATGTTGCATTGTGGTGGCAACAGTATTGGTACAATGTCTCTGAGACAGTTGCAAAGATTTATGAAATTAACCATTAACAACCTTTATCAATTCTTACCTAATTGCAGATTCATTTGGTCTGAAATTTTGCCACGCACTTATTATCGTCACATGTTCTCTTCAACTTCTGCAGAAAAGTCCCGCAAGAGAATAAACAGTGCGATGAGTGCATTCATAATTCAAAGGGGATGAGGTTATAGTTCATACCCAGATCTTAATTATTGTTCCCCTGTTTTGTATCGGGATGTGGTTCATCTAACTGATATTGGTCAGGTTATATTCTTGAATGCCATTCAAGGGGGTCTTTACACTATTCTCAGGGAAGGTGAACAACACTTCCCACAGCGAACAGTTGGTTAAGGCCAGTTGATTAGTTAATTGGCAGTTTGTCATGGTATTGGCCAAAATTTGCCGTATGTGGCGGATGTCTCCGGGCACCTTGCTCCAAAGCAGGTATTCGTCGACATATGGCCGAATTTTAATCTTTGAAGTCCGACCTAGATTTCTGTTGTTTTCCAGGGTCCGGGACCATTAATTGGGCTTTTGTCATTTTCTCATTTTCATTGAACTTGCTACGCCATACACTATTGAGAAAGTCGGTGTAGATCATTGTCATTGTATATCATTGTCATTGTGGAAAATTGTCATTGTGTGACTAACCAATTATATGCCTAATGTTACATCCATTTCATTGTTTAAACACTTGCTTACCCTAATATTGTTCATACCATTTTCAGTCAATCATTTGATTTATCAATAAAGCCATGACAAACACTGCCAAACAGTCTTAGTGACTTATTGTGTCGACATAATTTGTAAAGACCGTCATTGTTTTTCATATTACCCCCAAACAGTACAACAGTATTTAAAATGAAGAAAAAGAATTGTATTAAAAATTTTCTGTAATAATTCAGTTGACAAGAATGAACGTAATCTAGATAACACACCTGTTTTGCTTGCAAGCTTTTTGGATGAAATTTCAACATGTTCAGACCACGTGAGATATCTGTCAATATAAACACCGAGTAGTTTTGCACATGATACATTTTCGATGGGATATTGTCCACTTTTATCGAAAATTTTCTACAATTTCTTAATCTTTTTTCTGTACCAATTATCATGCACTGCGTTTTCTTGAGATTGATTGTAAGTTTGTTTTTATCCATCCATTCCAAAGTATTTTTAAGATCCATATGTAATATGTTTTCTATAACATCTATACTTTTATCCGATCATGAGGTCTTGTGTAGATTTAACGAAAATTTCTTAACAACTCAAAAACAGCTGTACAAAGACGCAAAACGGTGTTCACCGAAAAATCCTTTCTGAAATGATTTATGTTTGAAAAATTGTACAAAATTTCACTTGATACATATGTGTATTGTATATTAAATCATTGATTTGGGATTAGCATACAAGTCCCGATATTGAGAGATGAAAGTTGAAGATAACGAAGAGTGATCAATCTTATAACTCCTATAAGGATGACAGACTTTCACAAAAAATACCACCTGAATTTGAAGGACGATATATATATACAACATCAAAAAAGTAATTACAAGTAGGGTTATCTAGTTCGAACCAGATATACTCGGTATTGCGGTGGGGTTTCAAATTCAAATCGGTGATTCGTTCTTAATATTTGGAGAAATGAATCATAACCCCGCCACGATAAGAATTTTTGTCTTTGCGTTAAAGGCAATGAAATCCATCCAAAATAAAGCCTAATTAGGAATTGCATAGACTAGATGAGTCTCGGTAAAACATAGACTATCGAAGACATGCACAAAGTATTTGAATATGCTATTTTGTTTCTAATGCTTCAAACGTTTAAATGAAAAATGATATTTGATATAGTTGGTCCCGGATTGACCCCAATATCACCACTAACAAGTAAAGTAAACACCAAAAAAAATGAAAGTAGAAATTGATAAAAACCGAGTTGCATAATTTGTATCTCACAGCTAATGTATGAAGACTAACTGATGGCTTAATACAATTTTTTTAAAACATTGATTATAACAGATTTTGACACACATCTACATCAATGACGGTGTTGTTCTGTTGTGTTATCCAAAATGTTTGTGGACAAGCAACAAGAAAGTATGGGTGCAGTCGGAAGTCCTTTTAATATATATAGGCATTGTTTCAATGAAAGAACAACTAAATGCTTGTTTATGTTTTGTTCAAATAAAGAACCAACTATAAAATAAAAATAAAGAGGGAAATAAGTAGGTGTTGCTTAGTAGCAAAACAAAAAGCAAACGTCAAATACAAATTTAAAATAGTAACACATAAAGAGTGTGTTGTAAAATTGTAAGAGCATACAGAGTATATAATATACTCAAGTAAATGAGTAAAAATAAAAATATATATACAAAGAGTTTTCATCAATTACAAAAAGATAGCAAATCCATAAATAAACATACATGTATTATAGCATAAAAAACGTTCCTAGTTCTTTATGAAAGGTGAAGATAACGAACAGCGATCAATCTCATAACTCCTATAAGGATATACCAGAGGTTGGATCAGGTGCCCAGGAGGAGTAAGCATCCCATGTCGACCGGTCACATCTGCCGTGAACGTTATCTCTTGATCAGGTAAACGGGGTAATCTGTTGTCAAAATCATTGTGCCAAGAACGGCCTAACAATCAGTATAAAACACGCCAGACAGCATCAGACCAAATGATAGGTTGAATTGGCAAACCAGATCGATATAAACATTGAATTCGCGAAATGCTGAGTTTAAACGAGACTGTATATGCTTTATGAGTAGTGGTATATAACTATGTGTAAGATCTACTGATAATATAAGACACCACAGAGTCGTCAACTTGCGATTCATACTTAGATATTCTATTGAAAATAGATATTAATGACAAACAACCAATTCAACTTTATAATAAACGAAATGATTTCAGCTTCTCCATCGCCAACTTCCCTTATTTATATATCAATATTGCATTATCGCCTGTTCATGGTGTTGATATCTCTCAACTGATTCAATACGCAAGAGCTTGTTCTGTGTATGATAAGTTTTTAAAACGAGACAGGCTACTGACAAACAAGTTGATGGTGCAAGGGTTTCAACAATCTCGTTTAAAGTCAGTATTTTGCAAATTATATGGTCGTGATGACAATCTAGTTTGCCAATTCGACCTATAATTGGGTGAAATGCTGTCTGACTTGTTCCATATCGATTGTTAGACCGTTCTTGATATAGAGATATAGGGTTCACGGCGGGTGTGACAGGTTGACATCGGATGTTTATTCCTACTAGGCACATGATCCAACCTCTGGTATATCCAGGGGTCCGTGTCCAACTCTCTATTTTGTATTGCTTTTAGGAGTAATGAGATTGATCGATGTTCGTTATCTTCACCGTTCATTATGCTAATGCATCACTGATTATGTTTACGAGACAAAGCATTAACATCAACTTAATCATTATCAAACTTTAATCTGAAGCTGCATTGGATTCCAAAGTCATGTTTCCCGAGTACTACCAAAAGTACTTGAGTACTACCGAAATTACTTCGAGTACTACAGAAATGACTCCGAGTACTACAGAAATGACTAAAACATTGCATTAGATTAAAACACCGTTGGTATATTACAATTCCCAAATTCTGCGACCTTTTAATGTAATTTTCATATAAAGTTTCTGTTGATCACTAGTATATTGAAACAATGACCAAAAAATTATTCTATAGAGATAAATAATTAATTTGCGAGAAAATTGTATACCATTTTCACAACATTCGATCAAAGGTCGCGATTTCCTTGATCCTGCGATCTCTTTTTCTTCATTTTAAACATATTCCAGCATTTCAGACACAGTTTAAAATCAAGAACGTGTTTCACCTTAAGTAAACATCTAATGACCATTTAAAAGTAAAATGGAAGAGAACCAAATCAAACACCTGCAACAACGACAGCTGCTAGAACTAGGATGGTCTTCTTGATGGGATGAAGCCCTGTTTATGTATTTCTATATGGAGGATTGTCTTTTATATTGCAGATTACACAGAGGTCATCTATATGTAATCACAAAATCGGTCACATCGAACACGCTGCACAATTTTCTGCCAAAAACGGACAAATTAGTTATCAGATTTTTAAATCATGCTGTCAAAAACTTATCTTTCTGACTGATCTGTCACGTTCCCATCGATGAGCGGATTAATCATTAGTATAAATTAACGTAAATTACTTAAAATCTCGATCTCTCCAGGGATAGACGTCTCCATATTAGTGAAATATTCTTGAGAGGGACTTTAAACAATATAAAATCAATCAATATCTAGGGATAAATCATGGATAAACTTTCTAAAAATATAAATAAATAGAAGAATAACATTAGTGTGAAGTGCACAAAACAAAATACTATATTCTAACAATCTGTGTATTAAAAGGTAGATTTACACTACCGTTACACAATAGACGTATCTAAGATAAACAACTTTGCTTTCTGGATTTTAACATCCATCCTCCGGTGAATACAAATATCTAATATAAACGCGACTGCTGAAACTCCTGTAAAATCAACTTATTTTTGGTGGCCTGCCTCGATTCAAAATTGATCATACACAAAGCATACTCTTGCGTTTTGAATCAGATGAAGGATATAAACACCATATACAGGTGATAATGGAATATTTGATACCTAAATATGGGAATGTGACGATGGGGAACCTGAAGTCATCTTGTTTGTCGTAAAGTTGGGTTATCAGTTTCCGTTAACATCTATGCCCATGTAACATATCTAATTCTTGTATCACTTCAAGATAGATACATGATACCTGCTTTTATTTTGATGAAAGGTGAAGATAACGCACAGTGATCAATCTCAAAACTCCTATAAGCAACACAAAATAGATAGATCGGCAAACACGGACCCCTGGACACACTAGTGATGTGTTTAACTTTTAATAGCGCTCACGAATACTCTTCAACATGCGAACGCATGCCACGACACGGGACATCCGTTTTTAAGGTCATATCCGAAAGACCCTTGATTCTTACTTCCGAGCGTCCAGCGTTTGCGAAGGAACAATCACTGCCTATGCTTATGTCTTAGGTTTGACGTGGCCATGGCACAAACTCCTGGTTGTAAAGCGAACACTCTATCACTGAGCTACCACGACCGGTCTCTCTATATTTAGGCACTGTAAAGGTGGTAATTAAACAAGGTTGGATATGATAACGGAAGTATATTACTAAGAACAGGAAAACATGGTGTAGACTTGAACTTGAAATATGATGGAATGAAAACCTTAATTTCTTTTGCGAAGAACGTTGCCTATGTTGACAGCATCTATTTCTTTCTTAGTAAATTGAAGTTTAAGAACTGATGGTATGAATCGGAATTCGTAACCCGCAGTGGTTTGAAGAGGTTGTAATCCATGACCAAAATATGCAGGCTGTATTATGGTATAATCTGATGAAAATCAGCTCCTCGATCCGCTAAAACATGTTTCAACAATATAGAAAAGGAATTGATAGAGGAACTGATTTTAATCTGATGATATTCTGGTATTGAAAAATCTAAGTAAAGGCTAGTTTTCGCCTCTTCAAATAAAGTATTCAAAACTTTCAATGGAACAGAGTAAAGTTTTGTGTGAATAAAATGTGGACCTAAATGTCTGTTGACATAACGTAAAGGTGATTCAAGTATGACATCGTGTATACTTGGTCTTTGTTATGAATGATGCCCATGACAACTTTTACGTCTTTATGTATTTGAAAAACGTCGCTATGTTATTTCCTTGTGGACTAGTCAGATTACCAACCTTCTCTAGATTGTCGTTGCACCCATATGGAAATACAGTGCCCAAACTCGTGATCCAGTAATCTTCTTGTTGTCTAAGAAAAGGTTAATTAATGTTGAGTTGTTGGTATGATGGTAATTGTTATACCCCCGAGATCGAAGATCAGGGGGGGGGGGGGGGCATATTGTTTTTGTCCTGTCTGTCACTCTGTAATTCTGTCTGAAACTTTAACTTTGCTAATAACTTTTGAATAGTAAGTGATAGAGCTTTGATATTTCACATGAGTATGTCTTATGCCAAGACCTTTCCGTGGGTACGAACATGTTTGACTCTGTGACCTCGACCTTGGAGTTTGGTCTACTTTTTAAAATTTTCAACCTTGCAAATAACATTTGAACAGTAAGAGCTAGAGCTTTGATATTTCATATAAGTATTTCCTGTGACAAGACCAAGACCTTTTTGTTGGTACCAAACTTTTTGACTTTGAGACCTTGACCTTGAAGTTTGGTCTACTTTTTGAAAATTTTAACTTTGCTAATATCTTTTGAACAGTAAGTGATAGAGCTTTGATATTTCACATGATTATCCCTTGTGATAAGACCTTTCCGTTGGTACTAAACCTTTTGACCTTGACATTTGACCTAATTCTAAAAAAAAAATGACATTGGTCATAACTTCTAAATGGTAAATATTAGAGCTTTCATATTGCACACGAGCATTTCTTGTGACAAGATCTTTCTACTGGTACCAAGATATTTGTCCTTGTGCCCTTGGCCATCTTCGGAATTGGTCATTATCGGGGACATTTGTGTTTTACAAACACATCTTGTTTTTAGAATTTTGACCATGATAGACAAGATAGAATGATCTGATGAACTAAAATGTTTATAGAGAAGTTGATGGCCTCTATTATTGATTGGAAACATGTGTCCCGATATTCTTTTATTCTTTTCCCGGCATATATCAATCCACAGAGATTACAGTCAATTCCGTAGACAATGTTAGAATATTTACAGGTGAAATATTTCCAAGTTTTGGTCCAAAATTACGTCCATAGATATCATTATTAAATGAATTCCTAGTGATCAATATATCACAGGTTTTACAGTTTTTGACAGGTAGGAGACATAATATATCTTAATGAAACATGGCAGTCTTTAAAGTGAGTATATGACTTTTTCATATTTGTCCCCAAACAGATTAATTGACGACTGTACATACAGCAATAGGTTAATGCGAGGGACACCAACCAATCTGTTGGAGCCTGTATATATTTTGTTAAGTGCAGTTCATTGGTGGCAACGTTGCCCTCAACATGGATTAAAGTATTTGTAAAATTAAAATTACTACGTCCATTACCTCTAACTGACAGACATACAGCAATCAGAATTTAGTTATAGGAAGACGTCTCTGGCTCAAGCTGTAGCAAATTAAAACATGATTTATAGAACAAACTACTTTATTGTACAAGCTTCTGGGTAGAACAAACTATCTCATAGTACAAACTACTTTATAGTACAAACTACTTTATAGTACAAACTACTTTATAGTACATACTTTATAGATAAAACTACTTTATAGTACAAACTACTTTATGGTACAAACTACTTTATAGAACAAACTACTTTATAGTACAAACTACTTTATGGTACAAACTACTCAAACTGATACACCAAATCAATTTTGTTTAACTATTCTTGCTGTTCATATGATGTCCATAAAACGGAGCAACTATGAACACCGGGCATTCGCTTTTTCTAATTTGGATATCACGTAGCAAACATCGTGTGACACAACAAGCCGCATCCGGTGACGAGGATAATGGTTATTGGCACTACAGCCGCAATAATGGACGTCAAAAACCACTCTGTAAAGAAACACAATTTCTACTTCAAGATGGATATCAGCAAACTATTCCCGCAATAATGTGATCATATTATGTCATACTTGTATAGATAACAGAAGTCGTTGCACCTTATCTTTAAAAAGGTTGAATAATGCATTGTATGTCCATGTATTTAAAAAAAATTACTGAAAGCATTGAACTTTTACATTTAATTCTAATAACCATTAGGCTTATTCCATTGATATTTTCTCAAACTAATTACCAGTCAGCACGCCTGATATATGAAACCCATTTGTCACATTACATACATGTAGATCAGTACTTCTGGTACCGAACATCGGGTATTCTTTGTGTGGGGTATATTTGGCGAGTTTTTTCTGTAGAAAGTAGTGTGAAATTTCAGCACTTTGAATTTTAGCACAGCGTCACTGATATGGATAGAAATTTTAACACTATTTTGGTGAATTCTTCTCATCCGTCAAAAGGCCAAAATATCCAGTGCGCCAAAATCAGAATGTTTGTGCGTGCTGAAAATACTGGACGCGGCTGAATTTGTTTTCTAACTTTTTGATACCTTGTTGTGACTGCTCTGGGATATAGTAATGACATGTCTGTGTCTGTGTAACTAAGTTTTGTCGACAAAAGGTTGTATCCTAATCCCATTGTATGTACGTCTGATGGGCCGAGCGATTTTGATTTTCAAAGTGTTTATGTAATGTAAAAGGTCAAGACTCTATGGCATGTCAAACGTTGCAATATTTAATCTTTTTCATTTGTATTGTATAATTTTCCATTTGTATTCTATATTTTCCATTTGCATGGTATATTTTTCCATTTGCATTCTATATTTTCCATTTGTATTGTATAATTTTCCATTTACATTCTATATTTTCCATCTGCATTGCATAAATTTCCATTTGTATTGTATAATTTCCATTTGTATTGTATAATTTTTCATTTGTATTCTATATTTTCCATTTGTATTGTATAATTTTTCATTTGTATTGTATCCAAGGGATTGTTTATTTTGATTTGTCACTGCTACGCCACTGTGCGCTGAGCATAGTAAGTCTATTTGTGGTATGTCACCGGCCTACAGCTGGTGATAGCTAAATATAAGTGGGACCTAAACTAAAGAAATCCTTCGTAACAAATAAAAATAAACAATCCCTCGGATACAATACAAATGAAAAATTTTGCAATGCAAATGGAAATTATACAATGCAAACGAAAAAATTATATAATACAAATGAAAAATATAGAATACAAATGATAAATTATACAATATGAATAGAAAATATAGAATACAAATAAAAAAATATTGACACTGCAAATGGAAAGTATACAAAGCAAATAAAAATTTATGCAATACAAATGGAAAATATAGAATACAAATGGAAAACAATACAATACAAATGTAAAATTACACAATACAAATGGAAAATTATACAATACAAATGAAAAATATCAAATAATGCAACGTTCGGCATTCCATAAGACTCTGACTACTCTGACTACTGGTAGGGGTGTTTTGAAAAGTTTCATGACGAAAACTTGTACAGCTCTGTAGAGTACTTACGAGGGGGCTTGTAATCCGTACTTTTAGCTGGCTTTTTTATATTCACTGTCAGAATACTCTGAGCCCTATCCTCAGTGTCATCACAGCACATGTAAACCAAATAGGAGTTGAAGTCCTTGTACACAAACTTCGCCCTGTCTGTGGTGATGACGTGGTAGGTAGACGAGCCTGGAGGGTCATTTGTAACGTTGAAATTGAACGTTTGTGGGTGAGTATTAGACAATGTGCAACACACAGGATCACCATAGGCGTCGGTCACTTCAGTGGTGTAGATGACGTCATTGGGAGGCGTGTTTTCCTTTATAGAGATGCTGTTTGGTAACGAGTGTATGAAGGGTGGCTGAAATGATCAAATTAAAGTTACGTAAGCTTATCTTTTACTACACTAATTCTCTATCAAAATAAGGTATTGAGCATGGAGAATAGTATCAAAAACCGAGAAGCATTCCATCGTTTAGTTTGGTACGTTTCTTATCTTTACAGAACGTTTCCAATGCTTGGTGGTCAAAGTAAAATGTTCCAAGAGAAATGGATGTGCCTAAGTCAATATGTACTGTAGTTCCATCAATTTTTTAGGGCAAAAACAATTTTGTGAAAAAGTCAATAATGTTACAATTTCATTGACATGTAAATTCGTGGACAGCTATCAGGTGTGGAACTTCTTTCTGAATTAGTAAACGCTGTACATTTTTGAGAACTCGATTTTCTGATCTGAGAAAATTGGTATTCAATGGATAATTATGAAACCATGGTATTATCAATAATAAGATACATACCTGCGTTAAACTCAATATCACTTTACACGCTGATTCTAACTACATGCATGTAACGTCCGATTGCTTGATCAAAATATAGGCTCACGGCGAAGGTGACCGTTCAACACGGAATGTTTACTCCACCGAGGCAATTGATACCATCTCTGGTATATGTGCCCAACTCTCTATCTTGTATTCCTTACAGGAGTTATGGGATTGATTTTCACCCTTTCATCCATTTATCAATAGTTTAGGCGGTCCTATTTAATCACTCATAGATCATATAAAAACCAATGTGTCTGTCCTTCCCATTCAATACAAAAATATCAGACAACGCTCTGCTGTTTTGAATTAATACAGTTGGAGTTATCGTATTCATTATCATGATCTCATTCTACGATTCCCTCGATCAAATGAACTGATTGTATGTATACATTGTATTTTTTCTTCTCATGATCCATATAAAAAATGAGCAACCACATGTGAACTGGTGTTTGTTAGGACTCATATTTACAACAATGCTTCTTGTCATTGTATTTTTTATTTTATCTACATTGACGTCCATTTTCTTTTGCATACCCTTGAAGTCGTTTTGGTATCAGCTTTCAGGGACCTAGCGTTAACTAAACCAAAGCGATTGGCTATTGCACTTTCTGGACCGTTTTTAAAAGTATATTACCATACGTGGATTGTATCTTAATTTTTCGAATAATGACTTTATATGGACCATCAAACATTTTTATATTCATCTATTCAATTTAGTTTTTGAATACATATTCATTTCTACAGTCATCATGATAATTTATAACGAATGAAAGGAACACATTTTATCTGTTTATAAAGCAAATGGTGGGTGTGACTGGTCTACAGGGTTTATGATTCCATCTCTGGTATATCCAGGGGTCCGTGTTTGCTCAACTCTTAATTTTGTATTCCTTATATAGGAATTATGAGATTGATCACTTTTCGTTATCTTCACCTTTCACAATGGGCTAAACATGAAGAAGACGTTGTCAGAATGATGATTCAAAAGAAGTAAAATGGATATTCGATTCAAGCTGACCTTGTAATTTACCATTGTTGATCTTAGAGAAACTTCTTTAACTTTCAAATAATGATTTCATTTCCTTTAAAAATGAATTTACAATGCTGATTTTCTTTTTCATGCCAGACTTGACCACTCAAGTATCTCTTTGAAGTGGGACGGTCGACTGTTTTTAAACGTCTATCGGTGTTTGAGAAATTCCGCAAACTCTTCTAAGTTTAATTGTTCTAAAATACTTCATGTAATGAAAAGTTGGGATATGCATGAGAAAATTTTCTGGATGCCATACATCATATGGTACTTTTAAGTCATGCAATTAAAAGAAACTAGTACAAGTTTGTAACTATGTTTCCTCATCTACATAATATGTTTCCCGACCCCGGATTCCAAAAAATCCCTACCGTGAAATAAAGAATGTGCGCTCAAGCCAAACCAACCAGGTGTAGATATTTACATTTAGCTGGGTTTTTTTTTACTTAAACGGAATGTGTACAAAGGCATGAAGAAATACTCTAAATCCCGCGAGTTATATTATGCTAGCTTAATTACTGTAAAAGTGGTTATTTACGCTGGGGGTTAAGTTCGCGTTTTCCCACGTCCAACATTACGCGTGGGGGAAAATACACGGTAACTGAATGTGATATTTAATTATATTATATCAAACATTCATAACTTTACACGTGGGGGAAATTTACGCGCTAATTGTTAACGAATGGGCCCATTTTCACTCCATCTTACTGTTTAAAACCTTCAGTCTTACCCAGTTGACTGTGGCGATTTCTACTGAGACTGTAGCGCTATTGTCACACGAATCCTCCGCGGTGACTATCATGTAGTGGGTATCTAAATATTTAGACTTGGGCAGCTGACGTGTTGTCCTCATTATCCCTGTTGACAAAAGAACCGAGAGTGTTAAACCCTTACTATCTCAGTGACCAGTGATAATAAGATTGATTAGTTGTATATATTATTTAACGTCCCACTCATATCAAGACGTCACCATTGCCGGTAAAGGGCTGCAAAATTTAGGCCTGTGCTCTGCGCTTACGACCTTTGAGCAGGGAGGGATCTTTATCGTGCCACACCTGCTGTGACACGGGATCAAGGTTTTTGCAGTCTTATTCGAAGGATCGCTCAATTCAGTCGCCTCTACTTTCAATACCATTGAAATTGTTAATTTCTTTTTCTTACCTCTTGAATTTACGGAAAAATATTTCCATGTTTGATTAACATCAGCAGGATCCGGGAGGATTTGATAAGTGACATCTTCCATGTAATCCACTCCTTCCAAACCTAGATCCGCCACATAACCTCCAACTTTGATGTGATCCTTTACACTTAAATTGTATGGTGGAAAATTAATCGGTGTATCTTAAAAAGAAAATTTTAAAAAGAAAATGTAAATTTACTCTGATTGAAATTAGCAAATAAGTATCATACATGTTGTAAAATTTGATATCGTTAATGCTGGTTTGATGATCGCAACTCAGTTGAGTTCTACCAAGGATATGTTAATGGAAGTGGCAATGAGGATCTTTGAAAACTTGCAAAATTAATGTGTGCGACTGTTAAACCAATTAACGACCTCAAATTAATAAGATCCGTCATGAAATCAAGGAATAGCTAGTCTGTCTTCCTGGATTCGACGGTAAAACTGAATCAGATTTATCGATCTAATTCTGAAGACAGGATCGTTATTCTCATTTTAATATAAATCTCGATTTTATCGCTTTATTTTGTTTATTGTTTGATAAGATATGTCCCTAAATACCAATCCAAAAGCGAATGACAAAACCTGATGCATTAGATTACCCAATTCGACCTTATGTTTCTGCGCTATTTCTTCTATAACTTAACAAATGAAAGATTTGCGTCTGGTAAAACTGTCTCAAACTTCAATGTGTACCGTGTATTTACTAGTAAGCATACGTGGCAAGAGAATAAACGCCTTACGATCAAACAAAGCATTGGCAGTTATATCTTATTAGAGATAATAAGCATATATCATACTGTCTTCTAATGTGTATCTGACGGCATAAGCCACTCCAGGCTGAAGGGTGGAAATGTTGTTCCAGTCAAACTCTATCCCTGGTGCTAAGTCACCGCGTCCGACAGCTTTCCGGGTGTTTGTAGGGCAACCAGGAGACCCGGCACAGCTTCCATACGTCACTACATTCTCTAAAGCACAGCGCCTGAAATCGTGATGACATCGCTATGATTTATATTTGTGATGTTCACACTCTTGTTCATCAATTTCATGTACCATGAATATCCATATACGCGTAGTTTAATTTTGTTAGTTCTGATGCCAAATCTGACAAATATTTCACATTGATTCAAATAAATTTTTATGATAAAGTGTTACAAAAATTGATTTCTTACATCTCCAACATTTTCTAATCGTAGTTATTCGTATCAATCCCCTTATGCACCTGATCCCACCTCTGATATATCCAGGGGTCTGTGTTTGACCAACTCTTAATTTTGTAACCAAAGACGTAAATTGAATGTGACCAATATCATCTCATACTTAAACAATAGTGTGAGAATCCACCATGCTCCCTTTGAATATGAAGTTAATTGTTTTCTCATTTTAAAAAATTCATTGTTTAACATTTTTTATAATTCAGACTTGATGAATGTTAGTTGAAAACAACACACGAAATGACAGAGAAAACCCTGTAACTGACGAAGACATGTTTTTGTTGTATTTATCTCACAACATAAATATAATCACCATCCAATCAAATCTCCTGTTACAACCGCAATCCTCTCATCATCTAGCACAGAAAAACTCGTTGTATTAGCTCCTGAAAAAATAATTTCTAAATAGAAATTTGCATGAAATTTCGAAATGATTAATCGCCTTTCATTGCTTTTGTTTCATTGATCAAGTAGTATTTATTAAAACCCACCGTCAACTAAGATAGAGTTGAAACCGACCACTTTATACAGTCCCGCAGCCGTTGGTCGCCACACTACAAGATCTACATAACCAGAAACGGAATGGTGGATTTCCCATTCTGAGATCCGCCCGCAACACGTCATAACAAAACTAGCATCGGTCATTAAATACATCCTATCTGCAATAGGTAGAACAAAAAAATAAAAGACAAATCAATTTCTTTCTTTCTTTGTTGAGGATTAACACTCAAAACCTACCAATGTCGTTATCTACTCCCGACTTTAGTGAGTTGAAATCAGAGTAGGATATGGTTTGAGCTCCACATTCTGAAACATATAGATAGTGCAGCATGTAATGTTCTGTAAATGCAAGAGATCAATATATATCTCATTACAAAAGCATCTGCTCATAGTCTTTTTATTAAATCTTACATTTTGATTTAATGCAACACTATGATTTTTTAAACTCAACAACTCGAAGAATGAAAACAACTGCGGAATCAATGAAAGACCCCTATATTTACTTACTTGCTTGTGGCGGTTTAGTAGTTGTCGGTACTGAAGTTGTTGTTAATGTGGTGTCTGTTCCCGAAGTGGTTAATGATGATGTTGTGCCCTGTGTTACTGTGTTTTGGGATGTAGTTGTGCTTGACTGGGTTATTTGTGATTCTGGAGTTGAAAGCAGGGATGTAGTTGTGGTAGTGTCTGTTGCTGTTGTTGACTGTGGTGTAGTGGTACTTTGAAATGTTGTCGATGATTGGTCTGTTGTTATATGTTCAGTTGTTGCGGTTGTTTGGGATGTGGACGATGTTGATAATTGTCCTGTTGTGGTTGTCTGCTCTGTTGATGTGGTTGATTGGGATGTAGAAGACGTTGATGATTGCTCTGTTGTTGTAGTAGTCTGTTCTGTTGATGTGGTGCTTGTTGTGGTAGTAGCTTGAGTTGCAGTGGTGGTGGTGGTCAGTTGGGGTGTTGTGGTGGTGGTTAGTTGGGGTGTTGTGGTGGTGGTTAGTTGGGGTGTTGTGGTGGTGGTCAGTTGGGGTGTTGTGGTGGTGGTTAGTTGGGGTGTTGTGGTGGGGGTCTCTTGAGTTGTTGTGGTGGTGGTCTGTTGAGTTGTGGTGGTGGTGGTCTGTTGAGTTGTGGTGGTGGTGACTTGACATGTTGTTATCGCGGTAAGAACAGCAGATTCTATCGACGTTAGATCGGAATACGAAGATGCATAAAAATACTTTGCCTCGTCTCCTACAGTACTTTTCCACTCCGTAGGATAACCACTAGCAATATCTGCAAAGAATGCATTTAGAAACGTATGTACGACTGTGATCATGATTTAACGTTTAGAATCCCTATCATCTGTAAGTTTTATTTTTGAAATAATTCAGTCAAATCAAATCTACACAGCTATTGTTGCGGTTTAAAATTTATACTTTTGCGAACGGGGATTCTTTATCACGCTAGGAAAGACTCACTATTTTGTCTTTCATGAGTGTGTTCTCAAAATAATGTGGAAAGTAATTTTAAAGCAATACGTCTGAATCGGTAATAGAGAAACTTAGGACTGAAATCTTTGATCCTCTATTCATGAAAGTGCAGACTTTATCGACAGTTAATGCTAAACAGTGCAACTTTCAAAATCTGATATTTGAAAAATGCTATAGTATTTAATTAGCAATATTCCATTATCACCTGCATATGGTGTTTTCATCTCTCAGCTGATTCGATACGCAAGAGCTTGTTCTGCGTATGGTCAGTTTTTAAATCGAGGCAAGCTACTGACAAACAAGTTGATGGTACAGGGGTTCCAAGAGTCTCGTTTAAAATCAGCATTTCGCAAATTATATGGTCGTTATAACGATCTAGTTTGCCAATACAACCTATCATTGGGTCAAATGCTGTCTGACGTGTTTCATACCGATTGTTAGACCGTTCGTGGCACTGTGATCTAGACAACGGATAACTCCGTTTACATGATCAAGATATAAGGTTCACGGTGGGTATGACCGGTCGACAGGAAATGTTACTCCTCCTAGGCACTTGATCCCACGGCTGGTGTGTCCAGGGGTCGGTGTTTGTCCAACTCTCTATTTTGTATTGGTTATAGGAGTTATGAGATTGATCAATGTTCTTTATCTTCACCTCTCATAGTAAATGCTCCTTATGGCGTATTTTATTTTGTATGTCTACTGTGAAATAATTCTGATAAATGGTCTCCGTTACGCAGTAGCTTACATGTTTCACTTGCTTCAGTGATTCTGTATAATGATACGTGGTTTTAATTTTAGTTGTTGAAGACCAATTCTTTTTGACACCGTAAAAATATGGGTCCTGTAATCGGTACTTTAAGAGTGCCACAAAAGATGCAAGTATACTGCCCCCTGGCAAGTCATATCAACAAGATTCAGTTCACAAAATAAATTTTCCTGCGCTTGTCGTAAGAGGCGACTGAATGAGGCGGTGCTTCGAATGAGACCGCAAAACCGAGGCTCAGTGTCACAGCAAGTATGGTTCGATTAATATCCCTCCCCGCTAAAGGACTGTAAGCACCGAGCACAGACCTAAATTTCGAAGCCCTTCACCGGCAATGGTGACGTCTCCATATGAGTGAAAAATTCTTGGGCGTGACGTTAAGCAATATACAACCAACTAAACAAAATGAATAGCCAAACGCTCGGCATTTAGAAGTGAGATTCACGGATTTTTCAGATATAACCTTAAAACGGTGTTCCTGTGTCGTGGCAGGCAATGGCAAGTTAAATTACCATAATTACTACGGCCCTGAGCGCTAAGCATAGGTCTAAATTTGTAGTACCTCACCTACAACTGATGACGTCTCAATATAAATGAAAAATTCTCGACGGGACGTAAAACAAACAACCAAGCAACTAACCAAACTAAATACATTGTATGTATGAAATTCTATGGAGGTGTAGTACATATCAATTTGAATAAGTACTTTCTCACTAATTAATGCCATTGATGTATCTTATATCATCACCTTTTTCATTCATCGTTCTATATTACCTATTGCAAAGATGTGGTTGCTCGAGTCCTGACGTATTCGTTGGCCTTCCGTAGCTGTCCCCGATCGACTTCCATCGATAGAAAACACATAGAAGTTGTCTGCATCCGCTCTGTCTCCGTTAGCTGCTGTGAAAATGTCGGATTCGGCATACGCTAGTGCGTTATCTACATTATTCTTTGACGTGTCATCATCTGGGATCTGTTTAATAGCATAAGCGACCTCAGCGGAAGTGGAGTATGTTAGTAAATCAAACCGTGTAGTTTCGTCATTGTTGTATGTTATAGTGGCGATCCTGGTGGAGGTCGGCGAGACGTTGATTTGAGATGCTAAGTTAGCGAAGAAGTACTTCAGATACAAGAAGTTTGCATCCTTAGATGACGAACTAGCCTCAATGATGAAGACAATGTCTAATTTGCAATCTTAAAAATAAAAATAAAACCAGCTTTGGTGGGGTTGATGAAATAAAACCACATTAAGTGAAGCTGATGTTAAAAATAAAACAAGAATAAGTGGAGATGTCGGAAATAAACCAGGTTCATTAAGCTGAATAAAGAATATAGAATGTTTTCATTGCAATATTCAGGTTTAAAAACTACATGTAGTGTGTAGGCAGTAAAATTCGATTTCTTTTGCTTTTCATGATTGGTATCTTTTTAATTAAGTAACAGTTGAACGTGAGTAGATATAATCGACCGGATAATTGTTAGGCAAACTTTGCTCAATAGATGGCGCTGGTAGTCAGACTTTTTGAACTAGAGTAAACTCACCTGGAGTTGTCACATTTACAGGTGATGTCTGAGACGATGGGCAATGTGTAAAGTTTGTCAAGAAGTTGTGGCTGTTACAAGTAAGACTGGAGAAGGATGACCAAGAAAAGAAGTGATCCGAGTCCACAGCCGCTTGGTACACTCCAGTAGAGGAATAGTCCACCACTAGGGGAGAGAAGGAACTAATAATAAAACTAGAAATGGAGATGGTAAGGTTCCGGAAGAGATAACAAATACTATAGTATTTTATATACATTTACAGAGATAAATTCGTAATGAAATACTAATACATATCTAAAGTAATTCTAATTCAATTCAAATTAATTAAATTACCAAATTCTAAAACTCTATCGGCCATACATTACTAACATCTGATATAGAAAATAAAAACCAAATTCGAAGAAGTGTTTATATCACTGTACAAGGCTACCAAACCTATGATGAAAACTTCCTTCGTGGGATCAGACGTCAGAGCCGGAACGTAATTTTCCACATCCCCGTAATCATAACCGTGCGTAATCAAGACGTAATAATCCAAGGCATCCATCCGATCTCCACTTCCACTCGTAAAGACATTTTCTAACGCGTATTCTATAGCTCTGTCCACGTATCTGTACGATCGGCTATAGACAGTGTTTCCATTAGCGATATTCTGGATAGCAGTCTGTACGTCCTCCGATGAGTTGTAATGATTCAGTGAAAATACCATGAACCCATCGTTTCCGTAGGTTACCAGAGCTACCCTGATGCCATCATCCGATATCTTGATTCTCTTCATCAGGTCAATTATAAAGAGCTTCTGATTCTCAAATTCTGTGGTTGATACGCTAGATATGTCATCTAACAGGAATGCTAGATCTATCTTACACTCAGGAAAAACTGCAATGATAAAGAACATGCTTGATTAAGTGGTCATATTTTAGAACTTGAAAATATTTTTTAAAGGAAGTGAACATGAAAAAAATATTTGTTGCATAATAAACTTTAAAGACCTCCTGAAACTAAATAGTGTGGCCTGAATCTAATTTGCTTGTTTCTATTACGAGATTTTATCAATTAAACACTCTAAATTAAAGGTTTATGGAGGTCATCTATTATTTCCCAGTATGCATCTGTGCTCTGACGTAGATGAGACACATTGCTGTTGACTGGGTCACTATCATACAGCAGAAATTTATGGATTCATATTAGAATTGATGGATAAGGTTTTGGAGCAAAAAAAAATTGAAATCAAATCTAATGAAAAAGAAGAAAACACTCCCACAAAATATACCCAGCTCCTCCAACTTCTGAATTTACTCAGAAGCACTAGTACTGTTATATTTCAAGATTCCATATCAATTAATTTCATTAGATTTTATTTGGAGATAATTAAGGTGACTGTGTCATAAAAGTACTGCAATATAGGCATATAATTTATATATTTTATAATAATTGATGTACATGGACCACAGATATATTTCGAAGATGCAATTTTCAGTTATATTACTTATTTACACTAATAAAATTTACTCATTCAGAATCTGTATCAAAGTCTGGGGTTTCAAGAAATCCTTTATAATTGCATTGCTCTTTAGGAAATGCTCCCTTAATTTATGTCACAACAAATGAGGGTAAAACTACTCTAATTTTTTCCTCCCAAGAGGCTGACCGCGTCTGACCTAGTTGATAAACTGTCTGTAGGTCATAGATCTTGATAGCATGCCTGCAAGAGAATTGTTACTGTATTATATCACGTGTGTGTGAAATTGGAAATATTTGCACACAAATGCCATGTTATGTTTAAATTTTAATACATGTGAATACAGAAGGTATTTTTCATTTTTGTGTTTTTCTTACTTGTTTAACAAGTTGTTAATTCCAAGTCCTCTTAGATCCTTCCTGATTGGATACATAAATCCATGGATAAATGTAAGCTGTATCAATTATAACAGGACTTAGACATACCATGTCAAAATATGGGTGTAGAGAACCACACTTTATTTGTATATCCATGTAATCTGACACAAAATGTTCAAACTCATGACAACAAAGACACCCCTTGAATGTACATATTTCCTCTCTCATTAAAAGCAATTGCTGGTAAAGAAGAATTATTCTGAGAAGCAATTTCGTCCTCTGTAACATCAGGTTCAAACTGATATCCCATATTTAATTCACTTTCTGCTGATGACATTTTAACGTTGATACTTACAATGTGCCAAAAAATACACAATGTGTCCCACTGACATCAGCATCAGTGCTGTCCTCTAGTGGATGCTAAGAGATAACCTAGCAGTGAGGTAATAATATTTTGAATATGGCAGCTCCCAAGGATTGAAAAAATTAGTTAATCTTTATGAAATATATCCCTACTAAAGAAAGCTACATCTTAATGATTTTCAGAATTCATTTTACACATCAAAATGAAAAATTTAAACCCTTTGTCACATTTTCATGTTCACTTCCTTTAAGTTAATCAACATTAGGATTGTTGAGAGAGAGAAAAAAGAGAGACGAACTTGTTGACTGAACTTCACTGTTGTTCAAAGGACAAGTGGTGATGAGAGAAGTGACATTACTTCTGATGGTCGGCAGGTTGTTCTCGTTAGATATATAGATGTACCTTGATTCATCTCCACACGTGTCAATCGTGGCTTTCCACTCCGAAGAATACGAAGTTCCTATATCTGAAAAGTACAATGTCGTAGAAAAAATAATGTGCTTCCTTCTTAATCATCTTATGTTGTAAGTCTTCTAAATTGTGTACATTAATGGACATCAAGTCTACATCCAAGCCTTAGATATATAATACCTATAGCAAACAGGTAATCAGATCCTGACGCTCTGATCCCCCTTCCTATGGAGTCGGTGTTTGATGACGATGTCGCAGTGAACACGTAATAATTCCATGCATCAGATCTGTCTCCATTGGCTGGTGTAAAAATATTATCACGCGCATGCTCTAAACCGATGTTTAGATTCCGGGAGTATGACGATGTGTCTGGCATGGCCTCCACTGCCTGCCGAATACCATCAGAGGTGTTGAAAGTGTTCAAATCAAAAAGAGTTACAGCCGTAGATGCATAGGTGACAACTGCTACTCGTATGTCACCGGAAGTAATATCGATACCATCTAACACCTCAGAAATGAATGTGGACGTGTATTTTGCATCTGTGTAGTACGAGTTGTCAACCACGAAAGCAATATCAAGCTTGCAATCTATGAAGGAGAGGATGATACGACAAAGGACATAAAATAGATATCAATGACATTCAGTGTTAGACAATAACTCCCTTTAACTTTTTCACCCATATACACTTTGTTGAAAATGTTAATGCATGCGTTATTCAGGGTTTAATACAGATGGAATTTGACCTACTTGGCAGTATGGGTGTCATGGTGACGGAGGGACATATGAGGAGTTTCTCCAGAAGTGCCTGTCTTTCAGGTACAAGGTCAGCACTAATACTGTCAATGGCAAAATAGTTATCACTGTCTCCCACAGCAGCTATCAGGTCGCTCTCCAAACTTGAACTCGGAAGCCAACCTGAAAATATTGAAGTTGCATCATGTTTCAAGGCGTAATTAAGTTTTCAGAAAACATCATAACTACATACTGTGCTTCTGTATGCAATGTACTATCGATTGATACCATCGAGTGTCCCTACTAGTTATGTGTTTTCACATTATATTTATTTGTATTCTATTGGACCGGTTAGAGCGTTCGATTTGAGACCTGGAGCTTCCTACTCTTGCCTTGGTCGTCTCCAACCTTAGGTAGTGACTGCTCCCTCGCCAAACCCTCATAATTTGACGCGAAAGTCGAGAGCCTTTCAAAACTGAGTTCCAATAATGCGGAGTCTGATGACACGATAAAGAACCAGCACTGTAACAGTCCTGAGAACTGTGCATAGGTTTATGTTTGTGTCCCTTCGCCTACAGCTGGTGTTGTCTTATTTAGGTGAAATTTCCTTTAATGGACGGAAATCAAATAAAAACGTCCCATCGTAGAGTATTTCTGTAAGAATTATCTATCATGCCGATTCTTACCGTGACATGAGACCTCCGTGTTCAAGGTCATATCAGAATGACTTTTAACAAAACTGCCTGCTCCCATTTAAAAATATTGTTAGCAATACAATACTTTAACAAGGGTAGACATGATTCAGACTTCTCCCTCGCTTCAACCTTCTTTTTCTTAGTAATTTCAATCATCCACCGCCGCAGATCTTTGAAATCGTCCCTATTCTGCCAATTCATGCAACTCCCCATGTACATGTACCTCACAAATCAACTTCCCACATACTTTATTTACCTTGACCCAAGGGAAGAGCAACTGCAGTCCTGTGAAACGAAAGTACATCGACGTTGTGTACCCATTCAGAACTCTTGGTACGTTACCTCACATAAAGAGATAACTCCCGTTTTATCCGACAGTAGAAAAATATGTTTTTAAAAATGCTACAGAAGAAAAAGAGTGGTTGAGATATACACTTTTACTTTTAAAATTAATTTTATTTTGTCTTAACAAATGGATTTATAACATTTCATAAGGAAATATTTAAAACAAAAAGACCTATATACACACCAATGTAACCGCACGATATACTTTCGTTCAGAGATATGTGGCGGTGAGTGGGCAAAATACGGGAAATTACAAAGGAGGTTCGAAGCGAGGGAAGGGATTGACATCCTATACCCCCTTGTTAAAATATATACCTGTAAATTGTTTTTATATTTCTCAACTGATTCGATATGAAAGATATTTTTCTGCGTATGATCAGTTTTTAAATCGAGGCAGGCTACTGACAAAAACGTTGATGTTGGTTTCAACAGTCTCGTTTAGAGTGAGCATTTCGCACATTCTATGGTCGTTATAATAATCTAGTTTGCCAATACAACCTGTCATTGGGTTAAATACTGTTTGATGTGTTTCATGCTGATTGTTAGGCCATTCTTGGCACAATGATTCTGACTACGGATTGCTCCGTTTACCTGATCAAGATATAGGGCTCACGGCGGATTTAACCGGTCGACATGGGATGCTTACTCCTAGGTACATGATCTCACCTCTGGTATATTCAGGGATCCGTGTTTCCCCAACTCTCTTGTATTCCTTAAAGGAGTTGTGAGATTGATCACTGGAAAGCTGACGATAGAACAGATGATATCATCCCTTTTGTCATAAAGTTGAGTTGTTTGTTTGCCGTTGATATTCATTTTCAATGACATATCTAAGTGTGAAGCAGATGTGGAGTACTCTGTGGTTTCTTTTATCTCGAGTTCACAAGGATGTATATAATCGACATATGACTGAATATGGCTATTGGTAATAGTTGAAAGGTGAAGATAACGAACAGTGATCAGTCTCATAACTTCTAAAAGCCATACTAAATAGAGAGTTAGGCATACACGGACCCCTGGTTATACCAGAGGTGGGATCGGGTCCCTAGGAGGAGTAAGCACCCCATGTCGAAATATCTAAATATCGAGTTAAAGGCCACACAAAGAATGTTTTTCTTCTTATGTAGAATCTTTTGAATAAATTTTACCTTGCTTCATAAGAAAATAAAAACAGACCATCTAACAAAGGAGCACAATTCGTGCCCATGAAATTTTTATTAGACTTGGAAGATCTGATGACCAAAGACTACGGAGAATTTGTCAATGAGGAATTCCAGCATATCATTTATTTCAACTTCAGGGTACTTGTCGTGGAATCAGAGTGGTGTTTAAGAAAGTAATTTTTTGGATGATTTCTACCGGGGTAGATGCAAATGTTTCCTTTTTCCATTTTTTTAAGAAGCAACTGTCTATGTTGTCACATCTCCATATGAGTGAAAAAGTCTCGAGAGGAATGTTAAACAAGATATAATACAATCTATGATATCAAAACATCTCGTCTTTAATCTGTCGAGAGGAATTGTCGAATGAATTGTTGAAAGGCAGTACGTTTTGATGCTGTTGATTTACGATGTCAAATTTACTAAAAGTTCTACAGAAATTTTCAGAATCCACATTTGCTTTACACCATTTCTGGCATATTTTGTAGCACAGTACGTTTGAACTTTCTCCTTCTCAAGGACAAGGGAAAACAAATTGAAGAGTAGAGAGTAGAACAAATGCGAACCCTGGACACACTAGAGGTGGAATAAGGTGCCTAGGAATAGTATTCCACCTCTGGTATATCCAGGGGTCCGTGTTTGCCCAACTCTCTATATTGTATTTCTTATAGGAGGCATGAGATTGAACACTGTTCATTATCTTCACCTTTCATATATATCATTTTTTTATGTTGCTCGTTTAAGCCTACAAGCGATTGGTATTTTTCTTCTCACTAATTTCAGGTATGTGAAAAAATGTAGAAACTTACCCACTGCAAACATTTTGTTTTTGTTGTTCGTCCTGATTAAAGATCCGATACCAGCCGCTGGATAACTGGAACTTTTGTGGGCACTCAGCAGAACATAATAAGTATAAGCATCAGAACGTCTGCCATTCTCCAGCTTCACAAATTCGTAATATGCATATTCAAGTGCTTTTTTAGTATAATAGGAGGAGTAATACGATGTTGGTATGGCCTCAATTTCCAGTTTTACTTGTGTTAGATTGGTGGTGAAAGCTCTTTCGTAGTCAACATTGGAGTCGTATGTCATGTAACCGATTTTCAGATCAAGCTCATGGGTAGCATTATTTAGGCCATCAGTCAAACCAGTGAAGAAACTGTTGATGTCTGTTAGGTCATGTCTGGTGTAGTAACTTCTTTCAAATACGTATAAAACATCGATTTTGCAGCCTCCTATCAATAGATTAGACGAACAATCGAGATATAGAGAACAGAATTTCAAAATAAGCATTGGAAATATTTCTACTTGAATAATCGCTCTATCGAAACAGAAAAAGGAAATGAGTTAGACACAGATTTGCCAAATAACAAAAGTAACATATTAGAATGTTCACTGGCTATCCCAACTACCAGTGAAACGGATGCTTCACAAACAACAATGAAAATCTAGTGTTCTGAAATAAGATAATACATGATATAATTTTTCATTTTAAGTAGTCAATTTGAGTAGCATGGGCACCTGCTGCTGTTGTTGTCGTTCCAGCAGTTGCCGTTGTAACACCAAAACCGGTAGATGTCGCTTCGGTCGTGGTTGTTCCAGCAGTTGTTGTAACATCAGAACCGGTAGATGTCGCTTCAGTCGTGGTTGTTCCAGCAGTTATCGTTGTAACATCAGAACTAGTAGATGCCGCTTCGATCGTGGTAAGTCCAGCAGTTGTCGTTATATCTGAAGCAGTAGATGGCGCTTCGGTATTGGTTGTTACCCCCGCTGTCGTGCTGGAAGCAACAACTACTGATGTACCTATTAAAAATGTAGATCAAATGAAATCCTCTTATCAAAATACAAACAAAACACTAAAATGATAGTGCCTGACATGTACCTTTACAATGGATATGTAGTGAGGCAACGTGTAAATAATCTATGCTTCCAAATCCTGCTAGAGGGCGCTGTATTTGCAAATGCATGTAGCACGTAAAATAAAATACACTGTAAATCCGAAATGACACCTTTTAATTACGTATTCTGCTTCCGATATAAGGAATGGAATTACTCTTTATGTCAACCTGCTCCGAAATAAGCCAAACTCGAATAAAAGATTAAAAAGGTCATTTATTAAATAAATAGATGAAAATCAAAAGGAGTAACGTATATACAAGCACATATATAGAAAACTACAACCCCTGAATAGCACCCAATATAAAGTACAAAAGTAAAGCATCATCATCTCGCTATATACCTCTCAATAGGAGTGACATATGAACATTCCAAAAACGGGTGCTGCAGAAAGTAAAACTATCAATGGCACGTTTCCATAGTAAAGGGAAAAGACATGTTTCATAGTAAAGGATCTCGACTCTCGCGAAATGACTCATGCACGTCAAATCGCAAGAACATCAATTCGCGAGTGCTCTTTTGATCAAGAGTTTTTGCATGTAATTTGGCAATACAAAATTAAAAGCGATTAATTTTATTTCGCGAGTAATGTTTCTCGCGAATTCACGCGATGATAAATTCCTCACGCATATTTAGGAGTTTACAAAATTGTCTTGAATTTTTTTTTAAAGTACAAAACTTCCCACCAGAGAGGAGAATTTGCAGTGTGTCCATAAGAGAACATGGCTCTACGTGTAAGAATGGAACTTCATTATATTTATCAGAAAACATGGCTCTACGTGTAAGAATGTAACTTCATTATATTTATCAGAAAACATGACTCTACGCGTAAGAATGGAACTTCATTATATTTATCAGAAAACATGGCTCTACGTGTAAGAATGAAACTTTATTATATATATCAGAAAACATTGTTCTACGTGTAAGAATGGAACTTTATTATATTTATCAGTGTTTCATGTCAACCTAAGAATTCTATTTTCAGAAAATGCCATCGTCGCTGGGTCGCATTTCCATTTTGTAATTTAAATCAACAAGCTCATTAGCGAGAAACTTTTTAGGAATTTCGAGTTTTTGATACAACCCCCCTCCCCTGAAAACCGAGACAACAAATAATTGTCAAACTTCCTTCAATAGTATTCTTATCTTAGCCCCACACTGGCCTCATCATTCTAATATTTCGTATACAGAATACAAAATCAAGAGTTGGACACACCAGAGGTGGGATCAGGTGCACAGGAGGTGCAAGCATCTCCTGTTGACCCGTCACACCCGCCGTAAGCCATTTATCTGGATCAGATAAACGGAGGAATCCCAAACAATACCTCTGGTAAAATTAACTGCATTTAGCGAAACTTATCCAAGAAATTGTTTCTCTTTATGTCAGCGGCATTCAGAGACAGCATTTGAGTCACTTGTATATTTCAAACACTTTAACATTTGAACTGTAATGGAAAGGAGGTTACTTCTGATTATACTCTTTGTGACAAGGTCTTTACAGTGGTACATCTTGTCTCATCATTGACGAATCCACTGATTAAGAAACCTAATTGGAATCATTCAAATACTAATGGTTATTGATTTTGAATAAATTTCATAATTACTGAAGATATTCAAATAAGTAGATGTATACTCACAGATAATGAATAAATACGCAAGTGCAAAAATATCCATTGTTTTCGTAACTTATGTACTTCGTCAATACCTCTTTAAAATAATTTATCAGGTCAGAGCTCTGCACAGGATATTAAGTATTTAGGCCAACCTACATAGATTCTACTTTTCACGTCATCTACGCTCGCGTATGATTTTGATCAATTTGCCAAATATGAAAAATTTTGAAGCCAAAATTTTATTTTAGGCCCGGAAGGAGTTTATATTTGTGACGCATTGGAGCAAAATTAATAGATCCAAATCGTTGGTTGATTTTTTCCAAAGCGAGGTTTGGTTATCAGTATCTACTTGACATTTGTTTTTCCTGGGTTGTCATCCACACCTATTCAGGTTTTAAATGTGTTTGATCATTTTGCCACTCCGTCTCTCACCTAACGTTTGAAAAACTTCACCTGACGTAAAACGCAGAATTCATTTTGTTCGGTCTTAGGGAATTTACTGCTTCAGTCTTTGATACAGCATTCAGCACGAAAACGGCACGTTAAAGGGAACAATTGACTCCAGAAACTGAAAGATGATTCTGTGTAATTAATTAATTAATTGTACGCCCATTTAAAGTCCGTTCATCTTTTTAACAACGTTGGAAACTTAAGCATCAATGAGGCGATTCAGGTGTGGCCATATTACGACCTTCTTCATACACTCGGTTATTTGATTTAAGAAAGGCATTTAAAAGACTTCGTGTCTTAATTTATTTTTTTAACTATTATCTATTTTCTGTATTTTTAAATAACGATATTTAGATTGCATAAAGAATACCACGTCCCTTGTTTAATGTAAACCCCTTAAACATACATACACACACAAAAAACCAAACCAAGTACTTCTCTGATAACGTTGTTAGTCTGCCTCATACGGTTCTATGGCGATTGACGGCTACAAGAACAAAAAGGATGGCATATTTGTCATATAGACACCTGTATTAATGGTACATTGTATCAGTGTCATAGGCGGATTTAACAGGAGCGTAACGCTCCCGCTATCCACCTCACGTTGACAAAGTTTTACATAAGTAAGATCGATCACAGGATATATCTATTTCAAAATTCACAACTGTAGCGTATTCATGAGGAAATAGATAGTATTGCAAGTAAAGATATCAAAGGCAAAAACATTGAAAAAGTAAATATTTTATACGATGTAAATCATATTACTGCTTGTGAAATAAAGTATACGAAAGTTGTTCGATATGTAATGTGTATTCTACCACAGCGCGATAACGCTTTCCACGATTTCATGGTTGATGATACTCTTGAATAGCTCTATTCAATACCTATCCAACAGTATAAACACGAGCCTTTAGCTCCACATAGTTTTAAACTTATAGTCATTTCGATAGAGTCAGTCGTTGACCACTGTTATAAAAATGGTTGGGAAAGGGGTTGAGAATATTGAAGAAATTTGAGCTTATATAAAAGTTTGCACAAAACTCGGCCATTCGGTAATGCAGATTTTTACTGAATTGGGGGAAGTTTATGGGTCTGATAAGGTATCTTATGAGACAGTTCGTAGATGAAGAAAGAAATTTCTGACTGGCACAGGGTCCGTCAAACATGCAGCAAAATCTGGCCGACCTGTGAATGTAACAGGCAAGGCAAATGTATCAAAAGTAAAGAGAATAATTGAAAGTGATGGTAGATACATGATTCGTGATATTGTCAAAGCTGCTGGCATATCGCTTATGCGAGTGTATTATATTTTGAAGCGTATTTTGAAAGTACAAAAAAATTTCTGCCAGATGAATACCGCATATATTGAAAGATGACCAAAAACGGGTACGAGTACAATCCACTAAGCAATTGCTCAAAATGTTTCCCAAATTCAATCAAAGACAATTTATAAACATTGTTACTGGTGACGAAACATAGGTTCACTATTTCGAACCAGTAAGAAAAATTGGAAACAAAATATGGCTAACTAAACGCGATAGAAGGCCTGTAGTTGCCAAAAAACCATAAGCACAAAGAAGGTTCTGTTAGACATGTTTCATACCGATTGTTGGGCCATTCTTGGCACACTGATTTTTACTACGGATAACTCCGTTTACCTGATCAGGATGTAGGGCTCACGGCGGATGTGACCGGTCGACAGGGGATGCTTACCCCCCCCCCCTCCCCTAGGCACCTGATCCCACCTCTGATGTGTCCTGGGGTCCGTGTTTCCCCAACTATCTATTTTGTATTACTTATAGGTGTTATGAGATTGATCACTGTTTGTTATCTTCCCCTTTCATTGGATATTCTTCTCATGTGATGGCATAGGCGTACAAATTCCGGTGCCGAAGGATAAAAGTGTTGCAGGTCGGTAATACCGAGATTGATTTTGACTGCGGACAACTCCGTTTACTTGATCAGGATATAGGGCTCACGGCGGGTGTGACCGGTCGACAGGGGATGATTACTCCTCCTAGGCACCTGATCCCACCTCTGGTGTGTCCAGGGGTCCGTGTTTGCCCAACTGTCTATTTTGTATTGCTTGTAGGAGTTATGAGATTGATCACTGTTCATTATCTTCACCTTTCATGTTATATTAAGCTCAAGAAATATTAACACAAACGACGCCCTGTGTCAGTATCTAGGTATATTCGTCTATTTCATGATAATGCTCCATCACATATATCTGAGCTTGTGAAACAATTTTTGAAGTCGGAGAAGTTTACAACACTCATCATACTCTCCAGATCTAGCCCCATGCGACTTTTTCCTTTTTCTAAAACTTAAAAAGTTTTTATCTGGCCGTCGTTTCAAGTCCCGAGAAGCCCTTGGCTCAGCCATCAGTCAGTGCCTCAAAGGTTTACTTAAATCAGCGTACCATGACGCATTTCATAAATGGATTCAGAGATTGAAATTATGTATTTCAAACCGCGGAGAATACTTTGAAGGGATGTAATGTTCATTTCACGTTCATTTCACTATTTGAGTCGAACATTTTTGAGATCTCGTACAATACACATTACATATCGAACAGTCCTCGTATTTCCAATCCTGCAACACTCTCTCCGCCCAAGTGAAAAGTATCATGTCTACATTTATATAGGTAAAATACAAAAATCTAATTCTTGTATAAATATATAGTTGCATTGTGGAGTAACAAACTGTGATCAGTTCTTCTTTTTAATTATGCGTTCGTAAAAGATCACATAAGCTTCGGTTGAGATCATTCTCAGGGAAAGGCATGGGGCACATTAGGAAGCACAGAAAGTAGTTCACTGCCAGTTAACGTCTAGTTAAGACTAGTTAATGGTAGGTTATCAGTCGGTTAATGGTAAGTTACCAGTCAGTCAATGGTAATTCACCAGTCAGTTAATGGTAAGTTACCAGTCAGTTCATGATAAGTTACCATCAGTTAATAATAAGTTAATGATAAGTTACCAGTCAGTTGACGGTAAGTTACCAGTCAGTCAATGATAAGTTACTTGTCAGTTGATGGAAACTTACCAGTCAGTTAATGGTAAGTTACCAGTCAGTTGATGGTAAGTTACCAGTCAGTTAGTAGTAAGTTACCTGTCAGTTAATGTTAAGTTATCAGTCAGTTAATGGTAAGTTATCAGTCAATTAAAGGATAGTTACCAGTCAGTGAATGGTAAGTTACCAGTCAGTGAATGGTAAGTTACCAGTCAGTGAATGGTAACTTACCAGTCAGTTAATGGTAATTTAACCGTCAGGTAATAGTAACTTACCAGTCAATCAATTGTAAGTTGCCAGTCAGTTAATGGTAAGCTACTAGTCAGTTAATAGTAAGTTACTAGTCAGTTAATGGTAAGTTACCATCAGTTAATTGTAAGTTAATAGTCAGTTAATAGTAAGTTACTAGTCAGTTAATGGTAAGTTACCAGTTAGTTAATGATAAGTTACCGGTCAGTTAATGGTAAGTTATCATTCAGTTAATGTTAAGTTAACAGTCAATTAATGGAATGTTACCAGTCAGTCAATGGTAAGTTACCAGTCAGTTAATGATAAGTTACCAGTCAGGTAATGGTAGCTTACTTTTGTATAACTGGACCCTGGTTATCAGTCAGTTAATGGTAAGTTACCATCATTTAATGGTAGGTAACCGCTGTACAACTGGACCATGGTTATCAGTGCTCTTTTAAAGCAGCATATGCCGTAATCTTCGGATATTATCGTAGGAATGGAAAACATTTGTTTTATATCGAGCTATATAAGTTATAAACGTTATGCAAATACAATTTAACTCGATCAGATTAAAAAGTAATCAAGCTATTTTTCTATTTTTCAATCATGTATTCTCCGAGTCGGATAGTGAACGCCCCATTTTGAAATATTTATGATCAACTGACGTTGCAAGTTGAATTTCGAAAGTCAATTACTTATTCTTACTCAAATGTATGTTTATCTTATAAAAGCATGGACGACCTGCAGGCTGTTAGCGGGACACATTTAGCGATAAAAGACAGTCAGTCGAAAACAGGGTAGAGAGAACAACTTTGAACAATGGAGGGGTGTTAATTTCATGTTTAACCATTCAGTTCGACTACATACTGTAAACGAATTCTCATCGCACATGGTGTTTCTAATGATATTTTTCTCGAGCGCTTGCGCACAACCATCATAAACGTCATTCCTCATAAATATGAATTAGAAAATCGTCGTTTTCTCCTTACATTGAGTAGACCAGTACTCCTTTAATACCCGTATATAATTTATCGAAATTGTCAAATCGTATTATTTTTCATAGTTTATCATACTGACAAAATTTTGGTCTGGTTTTTAACATCGAATAAAATACTGATTAATACCTCATATATACCTTTAAAGCTGCACCCCACGTTTCAGTAAAGATTCGCTATTTATCTGGGGACAGAGTTGGAATTAGCGGCCGATTTGTAACAATTTATTCTCGTGTGTGAATTCTGTTCAGCGTTAAATAAACATCGGACACTATTTTGTGAAATTTGATTAGGCCTACTATAAGTTATTAAAATCCACCTATGACGTCATTCTTTTGTTCGAACACTCCATTATTTTTCAGGAATAGAGTGTTCGGAAAGTAGGTCAACCTTTATACAAGTAGATATAAATGCATGTGTGACAGACTCATATTATACATGTATATTGTATGATATGATGGGTATATGTATAAAGAATCGGTTCATTGAATAAAATGCTTAGGCAAGGTAATGTAATTTAATCATGTAGTCAAGCATAAAAATTTGGTCACTTTTCCAGTGTAATGGCCTGGGGTATATAATTATATTTTGGCCAAATGTCCCTTGTGTCTTTTAATTTCATTGGTGTTTTAGTTTGTCTTATGTCATTGGATTGGTCTTGGAGATTTTCCCTCCAAGAGTTCTGTTCTTTGTGGTCAGTCTTTATTCAGTTTTTGAAGAAGAGAGTTGATTTCAGTAGATCTGACATATTTTGACAATTAGACATAGACCGACATTTTTCCTCTTGAATGGTAAGTTAATAATTTATTACTAATGCTAATCTATTCTATAATTCCTTTACTAAATGTTAAATCTGTAATTTTGCATAAAATTCCTTTTGTTGCCACATTCTAGTGAGAGTGAGACTTAGATAATGTAAATATCTGTGATAGTAATGTATATGATTCGTCTCACTGTGATATTATTTTAAAGTAAAAGTATGTTTTATGACTTACAAGATATTGTAGATATCATAATTAATTTATAGATCAGACCAGTTTGGTGTCATCTGTAAATATTGTTCACTCGAACCTATTCCCATAGAATGGTATGCTCACAATATGGTTTTTATTTAATTCAATAATTAATCATGTTAATATATATTATAATGATAATTATTGTAAAGTTTTATGATGAAGTTAAAGTCTATAGGACTTGGGAGATTTAATATGTGATGTATACAGGTATAGAGTTATCTCCCTTGATATAGATCACCCATGTAATTCTATAATCGTATATTGGTTGTACATCAGTAATTATGTGAAATTATAGTATTCATGTTTTATATAGCATATTACTTAAAATTGTTAAACATTGTTGTTATAGGGTTTCATCATTGGACAATTCGTGCATTGGTAACTCCTGAATAAACGTCTTGTCGAGAACCCAAACAGGTGTTCCTGTTATTACTTTAAGGGATCGAGAAACCTGTTACACATGCAGCAAAAGAATGAAAAACGTAAGACATGATTAAAATGCACAAAGTTTAGTAGCAAGGGACCCAGCAAAAGTGGATTTTAAGTGGGTCAATGTACTCGTATCACTCCATTCCTTAAAAGCAATGGACCTCGGCCCCTTCGGGGCCTCGGTCCATTACTTTTAAGGAATGGAGCGATACTCGTACATTAACCCTTACGTAATTCTTTATTAAGACATTTTTTCTGTAAATGAATTGTTAAATCTGTGAGCTTTTGGTGATTATTTTCTGCTGGTTTTCGGGTTACTTCTGACGCATAAAGGCATGCTGTGACAAAAGCGGCTGTGGTTCACATGCGAAAATCTTTAAATTATCAAATCCAGGATTTCAAAAGGACGGCTATGATGGTTCCTTCAGTAAAACCAAATTAACAAGTACTAATAATGCTAAGTCCTAACATGTACACATTCATTGTTGGGCTCTATTTTATATGAACCTTGTTGTAAATGAAAATCTATTACAGCACAAAGGAACAAACATCAAACATTACACAAAATTATGCAAAGACATGATATGGCATGAAAAGATTGATAGTGTGGCTCAAACTCTAGATTTGGAGGGGAAAGTAACTATATATCCGAGAAAGAAATCGTAAATGATTTTTCATTTCTAAGCTACAATACGTAGTAGACATTTTTCGTACACATTATGAATATCATATATAACAACTTCATAAACTGAAATATACAGAATGTAATACCGTATTGAAAAATATTAATATACAAACCTTGGACAAAAGTAATCGCATGAAAATGACCCATCTAGACATCAGTCTTAAAATGGCTGATTGTTGCAAGACATTTTGCTGGTGGTGATTATTTGTTTATGGATGAAAGTTCCTGTTCAACGTCCCAAGTCACAAAACATAAGAATACTCACCAAACACCCGCACTGGTTTTGCCGGTTCAATACTCCCATCGTATGGTTGACCATTAAGAGAAAATTGCAACCTAGCACACAAAATTGAATATTGTGATCAGCTCAATAATAATATTTTTGACATTTGGACATCAAACTTTCCACAGGTCGGTAACGGATCGAGTTAAGCGGGTACAGAGGGCGAGAGGTCATATTACTGACAGTACACAAAGTTAAGATTTTAACGCAAGCGCTTTCATTGAGGATTATGAAATGAAAGCGCTTGCGTTAAAATAATAAAATAATATCTTATAACGGACACTGTGATTTAAAAAACAAAAAGTATATATATATATATATATAATAAAAAAGATACACGAAGACGTTTAGTAAAGCTTTAGCGCTTTCATTTCAAATCTTCGTGTATCTTTTTTATTTTTTACCTATACTTTTACCGATCAGTGCGAACAGTAATTATCATAAATATATATATATATATATATATATATATATATATATATATATATATATATATATATATTTCGCATATTACATAAATTTTAATTGTTGCATTATGTTTCCTACGCCGTCTGTGATGTCGGAAACAAACGTCAATTTTACGTATTTTGTTTTATAAAAAGTCAAGAAGCAAAATTCCCAACAATACAGTAACATAGATGAATAACCGGAGGTGGGGGGGGGGGTAACATATGATTAAGAGAATCTCACATGTTGTGTGGTTTGATATGATTTATATCCAACTCATTGTGTGTTTTCTATTCCCTCGCCAAGAATCGGGGATAGAAAACACACAACTTGTTGAATATAAATCAAATTAAAACACAAACAATGGTTTCACATTCTTAAAATGTGTTTATTTTAAATCCAGAAAGTCATCCGTCTTTGCTTTGTATGTTAGTGCAATGTACTGTATTCATTAAATATGTACAATGTATCTGTCATGGTTACTTCCTTGATACTAAACATATTCATATACACAGAAGGAAGTTGAAAACCTGGAAGTTCTTGAGGACCACTTTTCGCCGAGATTGTATATTGTTCAAGCATCATATGGGAGGAAGTTGCGACGAAACTGCATACACTTGCGGACTACGTTTTACCGCGCTGCTCATGCTAATAGAAATGATGACCACATCGAATATCCCAGTGTGAATTCTAAAATTGTACGTGACCGTAGAGATGATCAAGATGTGGGCATTCGTATCGCTGCCGAACCAAACCACCAACATGTACCGCCTCAAGTTACGCATTCCGCCGGAGAAGTCAAACCATCTAAAAGGCTTGATGACTATATTGAATGACTCAGTTAACTTTGTGGTATTGTGTGGCAAAATGAGAGCTGTATGCATGTAATAGATAGGAAATTTATTGTAATTTCATTTTTAATCATTTTTTAGTCAGTTGTAACCTAGTCAATTTTGATCTGTTATATATATATATATCATAATTTGAACTAAGTCAACTGTCAATCTATCATGTCAATATTTTTCTAAATGCCAGCAATTCTAATACCTTCTCTAAAGATTTAATTAATACATAATACTTTTCAGTTGAGAAAAAGAGGGATGCCACAGTCTTAAAATGTGTTTATTTTAAATCCGGAAAGTTATCCGTCTTCGCTTTGTATTTTAGCGTACTGTATTCATTGAATATGTCACTGTCATGTATCAGTGTCTGTCAGCTAACATCCCAGACTGTACTCGTCAATGCTGGTACCGGACATCCATGACTGTACTTGCACACTAATGTCAAAGTCGGAATGTCAGAGCAAGATTTTCCGAAATGTTTAAACTTCTAGTAAATATGTTAATAATTACGAATGGTTTTTGAATGAAAAATACCCCATGTGTAAATATTAAGAAAAGAAGGCTGATTTCTAATAAATATATTGTATAGATAGCTGTGATCGCCAAAAGGTAATATTTACTGGTGGGTGAAAATATCGAGGAAAATGTATCATAGACTCTAGACAAAGAGAATAAATCTAATTTCTATGCTTAAATCCATTTTATAGATCGCCATATTCGCTAACAGAAACATTTACAACAGTAGTCAAAACACACAAGTAAACCAGATATTATCCAAGTTTCTTTTATCAATACGAAGAAACAGGAAATTGAAATCAGGGTCTACATTATTCATCTCCGTACGCTACCTGTCCTGAAATCATAAGATATTTTTCATCCATGAGTGTACATTGTGAGTGTGCCTCAATTACACAATCTACGACTTAATCTGTCCTGTATTCACAACGTATTCTACATCCACGACTGTACCTGTGCCTGATTAACAACATCCACAACTGTACCTGTCCTGTATACACACGTTATTCTACATCCGTGACTGTACCTGTGCCTGATTAACAACATCCACGACTGTACCTGTGCCTGATTAACAACATCCACGACTGTACCTGTTCTGACAACTCTAGATATTCTACATCCATGACTGTACCTGTACCTGATTAACAACATCCACAACTGTAACTGTCCTGTATACACAAGATAGTTTACATCCATGACTGTACCTGTGCCTGATTAACAACATCCACAACGGTACCTGTCCTGTATACACACGTTATTCTACATCCATGACTGTACCTGTACCTGATTAACAACATCCGTGACTGTACCTGTGCCTGATTAACAACATCCATGACTGTACCTGTGCCTGACTAACAACATCCATGACTGTACCTGTCCAGTATACACACGTTACTCTACATCCATGACTGTACCTGTGCCTGAATAACAACATCCACGACTGTACCTGTGCCTGATTAACAACATCCACAACTGTACCTGTCCTGTATACACACGTTATTCTACATCCGTGACTGTACCTGTCCATGATTAACAACATCCATGACTGTACCTGTCCTGTATACACAAGATATTCTACATCCATGACTGTACCTGTACCTGATTACCAACATCCACGACTGTACCTGTCCTGTATATACAAGATATTCTACATCCATGACTGTACCTGTGCCTGATTAACAACACCCACGACTGTACCTGTCCTCTATACACACGTTATTCTACATCCGTGACTGTACCTGTGCCTGAATAACAACATCCACGACTGTACCTGTACCTGAATAGCAACATCCACGACTGTACCTGTTGCCTGATTAACAACATCCATGACTGTACCTGTCCTGTATACACACGTTATTCTACATCCGTGACTGTACCTGTGCCTGACTAACAACATCCATGACTGTACCTGTACCTGATTAACAACATCCACAACTGTACCTGTCCTGTATAAACACGTTATTCTACATCCGTGACTGTACCTGTCCCTGATTAACAACATCCACGACTGTACCTGTCCTGTATATACAAGATATTCTACATCCATGACTGTACCTGTGCCTGAATAACAACATCCACGACTGTACCTGTCCTGTATATACAAGATATTCTACATCCATGACTGTACCTGAGCCTGAATAACAACATCCACGACTGTACCTGTCCTGTATATACAAGATATTCTACATCCATGACTGTACCTGAGCCTGAATAACAACATCCACGACTGTACCTGTCCTGTATACACACGTTATTCTACATCCGTGACTGTACCTGTCCCTGATCAACAACATCCACGACTGTACCTGTCCTTTATTCACAACGTATTCTACATCCATGTCTGTACAAAACTAGGTATATATCCATGTACGATATAATATGATATAGGTATTATAACAGTTAATCAGATGATTACAATGTAATGGTGGCAGTTTGAGATAGTATTGCAGAAAAATTACAAATAATATACTGCCTACCTGAACCTGGATGACTGTATGAATAGTACATGTAAATGTATAATGTAACAACTTTATCAGAGAGAAATTCACAGTAGCATTCCTATAATGAAAGAACCTCATTCAGAATAGCTGAATAGATATCAAAGTCAAGCAGGAAGCATACAATTTTAAATTTAATGAGATAAACTCTAAAACTTGCAAGCAAAGAGGGCAATGTTATCAATTAACAACAATGTCGGGCTTTTTTCCTGTGGACTAACTTCTCTGTTTTCTGAGCTGTAAATAAGATGAAAAATATTTAGTCTTCATGTAGTCACTATGAATACAATGTTGTTAACTTTCAAACAATACTTGTTCAATTCACTCAGATAAGATGAATCGTTGATACAAGTGTAAACAAGTGCGAGACAATTATTATTAGATATACATGTATAGTTATATGTTATATTAGAGTTATAATCTGAAACAAATTGTAAAAAAAAAAAAAAAAAAAAAATTGGCATAAGGTATAGTAATTGTAAACCTTTTACATATTTCGATTGCATTCTTTTATCGCTTTTGATGGAAGTGTCCTGCTAAATCAAGCACTATAGATACTGTCTTTGGAAAATCTGCCAGAGCCTAAGTGCATGGCAAATATGCATCCGCCTAATCTACTAAACTCGGGGAAACTACACATGCCTTTGTTAAAACCATTCTTTGTAAAGCTATGATCCTTATTTTAGAGAGATAAATGTCCCAGTTCGTTGAGATATTTACCATTAAAAGTAAAATTCCTAGACGAATATTTGAATTCCTATGGTATTTTTGAAATTCTTACGGGAAAAATATAAATTCCTGCAGGAAAATAGAATTTCTATTTTCAGACAGGAAAATTGAATTTCCCGCAGAAATGATTCTAAAATTCCAATCGGAGAAAAATAAATCCCGTAGAAATCTCAAATTCCTGCAGGAATTTAAAAATTCCCATGAAGATGTAAAGGTAAATATACTACTCAAAATTTGATAAGGATCATATATATTTTTCTGTTTAAAAAATTAATAACTGCATAACTGGCAATTTTGTGTCCAAGTGAAATAAAAAACGTCTTCAACAAACTTGCAGGTGCATTTCATGCCATGGGAAATGCGTTTCTCATCACAGTTTATGCTTTTGCTACCATTGTACGATTTTCACTCAGGCATCGGTGTCTGATTCTTTCTAAAATTTCAAACTCACTTGAGTGTTTACACTACGTTTATCAACACAATGCCCCCTCAACGTGTAAGGCGTCGCCTGACGACAGAACAACTGGGCAGATGTATTGGAATGCTTGACGCTGGCTATTCACAACGTGACGTTGCAAATGCACTAAACGTCAGCCAGAGCATTGTAAACAGGGCCTGAGACCGACAGCAAACTTTTGGTACAGCAGCACACCGACATGGGGGTGGTCGTCAGAGGTCGACAACCCAACGCCAAGACCATTTTGTGGCTCTTCAGGCACGACACCATCTCTTCTGGACAGCAACCAGCCTACGGAACGACCTCCTGAACGCCTCGGGGGTGAATGTGTCCACTCAGACGATACGGAATCGGCTTCACAATGCAGGTCTCAACTCGAGAAGGGCATGTGTTCGAGTCCCTCTGACTGTTCGACACCGGCGGGAGCGATTGGACTGGGCTGAAGATCATGTCACTTGGACACAGAACGATTGGGTTCAAGTTCTGTTCACCGATGAGTCCAGGTATTGTTTGGACTTTACAGACAGGAGGCAGCGAGTGTGGTGACGACAACGTGAACGTTTCCATGATGCCAACATCAGTGAACATGACCGTTATAGTGGTGGTTCCATCATGGTCTGGGGTGGAATCAGCAGGGATGGAAGAACAGATCTTCATGTCCTGGAGAGAGGAACAATGATGGGGGTGCGGTACCGGGATGAGATCCTCGGTGTTTACGTCAGACCCTACGCCGGTGCTGTTGGCCCTGAGTTCATCCTAATGGATGATAACGCCCGTCCTCATCGCGCCAGGGTGGTGGAGCAGTACCTTCAGCAGGAGACAATTGTCCGTATGGACTGGCCAGCGCGCTCGCCGGACTTGAACCCGATTGAGCATGTATGGAACATGCTGCAGGTTGCCCTTTCACGCCGTAGAGCACAACCCACGACTTTGACAGAGCTCGGAAACGCCCTCGTGGAAGAGTGGAACAACCTTCCCATTGGAAACATCCGGGTGCTTATTGACAGCATGGTTCGACGTTGTCAAGCCGTCATTTATGCAAGGGGAGGCCATACCCGGTATTAACACTTCATCGACTAAGTGTAATGATGGACTATCCCCAAAAACTGTGTAATTTTTTCTCTGGTTTGCTGTTAACTTTTTGTAATGAAATGCCTTTTGGTGTTACACACATATAACCTACTGATCCTTATCAAATTTTGAGTAGTATAATTCACCTAGGTGCAGGAATCCTGAAATTTACAATTTATGTCCCCCTTGTTCCAAATATGTTTCATACCAAATTTGAAAAGAGTTGGAATGATAGTTATCAAGAAGTTAAAAATGTCTATTGTTCACACATTTAATAACTGACCATTTTGGCCCCACCCTGATACCAAAACCCCTACCCCTGGGATCATCAAATTTACAATTTTGGTAAAGGACTACCTGTTCTTTCTAAATATCTGCATTTGTATTTACTTTCAATTTAGTATCAATAGCACTAAAGAAGATGTTATTTAAGTGTTTTACACATAAACAGCATATACCGAATTTGGCCCCGCCCTGGGGGTTAGAACCCCTACCGTGGGGACCATGAAATTTACAATTTTGGTAGAGGCCTTCCTCCTCTACATCACTATGCATTTAGTTTGTCTTTCACGTGTGTGGTTCTTGAGAAGAAGATTTTTGAAAATTGGTCAATTTTGGGCAGTTTTTGCCCTGCCCCTAGGGCCCCAGGAGTGCTCGAGTCCTGAAATTTATAATTTATGTCCCCTTTGTCCCAATGATGCGTCATACCAAATTTGAAAAGAATTGGAATGGTAGTTATTAAGAAGAAGTTAAAAATGTTTTAATTGTTACGGACGACGACGACGACGGACGACAACCAATTGCAAGAGTAAACTCAGGTGACCTAATAAATACGGAAGCCTATAGGTGCCAAGGTACAGAATTAATATTCATTTAACTTGTGTATGTCTTTTTTTTATAGCTTACCCTAACGGAGAGAGAGAGGTGGGGGGGGGGTTGAATAAATGAACTGACGGCCGCCGCTTGTTTTAACTGGCGGTCGCCACAATAAATTAACTGGCGGCCACCAGATAATAAGTTAAGTAGCGGCTGTCAATTAATTTATATGGCGGCCGCCAGATAATAAATGGCGGCTATGGTTGCCCATCCTACCCACAATTATTTATTTACACTGCCAGTAAAATTAATTTTACTACCAGTAAAAATAATTTTACCACAGTAAAAATAAAACACTGGTCAAAGCTACCCACAATTAATTATTCATACCAGTAGTAAACATAATTTTACTGCTAGTAAATTTAATAAATATGTATTAAAAAATAGTGAAAGAATCAAAATCAAAAGTATGTAAGTGTATCTGGAGAGGTCTATATTTCAAATGTGTACTTGTACGGGTACTTGTATAATATTTACACGTACACGTACCCGGGTTTTTTTTTTCTGTTGAGATTTTCATGACGTGTAGAATAAACGTGTACGAGGAATTAGCGCAGTTAATCATTATATGGATAAACATGTTACATGATCAAAATACGTGTAAATGAAGCTAGAAATTCTATATAATGTTTAAAAATCAAATTCCCATTCATCAATTGGCTAGTTTTTATCGTAAAAGCTACAAGTTACAAGTTTGTACTTATGAGGACGTGTAGAAACCTTGTCATCACCAAATGTGATGACGTAATACGCGAGTAATTTCGGTGATTCCCCTTATACCAGTATACACGTACCCGTACACGTTTGAAATCTCAACCTCTCTATTATTTGTACTATTATCTTACCTTTACCTTTGTTGCAATCGATTATCGTTACTTTTCTTTTCTTTACTAAACTGTTTGAAAAGAGCGGTAAATTCAAATGATATATACTATTTAGCATTTTAAATCAAGTTTAATTAATTTGAACGGAAAAGTAATCGTTTGGGTTGATCAAACAAAACAAAAACTCAATTTTAACTAAATTAATTATGTAAGCCAGAGCTTAGATTTTTATGATGTAAATGTAAGCTCAAATTTAGAAGATAAAGCGAAGTAATTACAATCGTTACCTACAACCCAAAATATAAATGAGATCTAAATACTTTCAGATCTTTAATCAGCTTCTCATATTAAAATTTCAAATTGCGATTCATAATTCATCTTAGATGCATCCTGTGCTTGTCTTCTACGTATTATAAAGATAAATTATTAAAGAGTGAGAATGAAAATGATACTAACCTCAAGAGATTGCCAACCAGCGAAGACTAGGCTAGGTGATGCAGCTGGGCTAAGAATTGCAGGCACACTTTGCGACATCAAAGACGATGTCAATCTTCGAACATGTTTACAAAACGTCCTTTGAATTGATGCATTTTTATTTCACCGCGAGAGGTTGATAGCTTTTAGGTTTAACCATAATATATTGTAAACTGACAAAAACACCACGACACCAGTAAATGAATTGAAACAAATAGGCCTAAACATTAAACGAACAATAGGCTAATATATTTCGGATTTTTTAATGTGCGTATGAATGAAGATGTAAATCTTACATCAATCTGCAATACATTTTAAAAACAATATAAATCAACCAAATAATGGTAAATTCATAAACGGACATTAGGTCGTGAATTGGAGATATTTTTTTTTTCATTTATTTCTCATGATTTTAGATGAAACATCTCGTCGATCAGCAAGATAAATTTTTTTCTTTGATCATACCGTTACCATGTCTTTTTAAAGGAAATTGAAAATCTAAATTCAGGTCAATACGATTTAACATGTCTAAAAATTTTGCGAAAATTAGTACTCTGATGAAAAAAATTCTCAGGAAAATTTAGTAGTTTTTGTTATTTTTTTTAAAGTTCCGTGTGTATATAACTCTATTTAGAGGAGTATTACCCATGATAGTTGTTTTCATTGTAAAATTGATAATATATGTATATTGTAAATGAAATGAACCATGATTAATGTCGATGTGACAGACGAATTACAGGCTGAGTACACACTACTACTAATTTGATAGCCACCTTTGACCAGAGCGAAGAAAAAATAAGTCAGTAAGGTACAAAGGCATTGCCACTGGTAGGAACCGCGAGGGTCAGTAGCTTTTTTGAGAACATTTTAATGAAAAATGTTGTTCGTCAGATAAATACTCACTTTTTTATTTGGCCAACTCTTTATATTTCATTCTTCTTCATGTCACAACCTTTGATTACTTATCCGTTATTTTTTCTTGTCATACTTCAACCACCTACTTACTCCCTCCCCCCTCCCCCAGAATATCCTTCCAAAATTCCTTTTAAAATTCTTGACAGGTACATAGTTACATCATAGTTTCAAATAATCTTGGATGTTCAGTAGCATACATGTACACTGTATGCAGAAGGGTGGGCAAAGTAATAAACGTATAGAGTGTCTGGTGCAAAGGACAGCTACAGTTATATAAACGTCATTCTCATACTGTACCCCCACCCCCTTTGGGGGGGGGGGGGTCATATTTCTTTTCATCATTTATTTATCAATTCTTTTGATTGTCATTTAATCATTGAATTGTGAAGTGTAGATACATATAGTATGATTGCACTAATCATTTCCAATAGGTCTTTGTTTTTTAACACAATAAAATGCACTATTCTAACCCAAAATGTTTTCAACTGTGTTTTGTTATATTATTACACCTAATTTTTTAATATATCATGATCATCCATAATTCTTTGATCCAAGATTATAAATTATTTCTATTTTTCTTTTAATCCGTCAACACAGTTGCGGGGTATTATCATATTAGTTTACAGTTGGTCATGCATGTAGGTCAAAGGTAAACGACAAATGTAAGTAAAATTAATAACGGTAACTTGGTTATGAGTAGACTCATTGCTGTCCGTTTTGAACTGATGATTGTTAATGATTCTTATTGATTTTCACGGTCAAATTTCAAAGTTCAAGGACACTCTGAAACATAAGAATCTGTGAGTGAAATTCTGAATCATGGTACATATACTTAATTTTACAGTACCTCTTAGACCCTAACAAGTTTATGGTCAAAGTTCACAGGTCAAAATATCATTTTGAAATCAATAATTTTCTTTCTTGATTATTGCGTGTAAAGGTTTCTTTTTTAAATCAAGATTTTATATCACTGGTTTGATAAGTCTCAGAAATTAGTTTAAGGCTAAAATAATAAAAATTAAATTTTCTCCCGCATGTACTCATTATCACCACTTTGCAAAGTGATATTGTAAAATATGATGATGAAATACAATCAATGTTTTTATGATTTTAATCTATTTTGAATGGATTAGCTTACCATATTAAATATCCCTTTAAAGAGTGAATTTTAAAAAAAAATGCAGAACAATATATAAATACAATATAGTAATATAGCAATTTGGAAATGATGATGGGTCTCTGGGGACTCGGAGTCAACATTTGATGCAGCAGCCTGTTCAAAGGGTTAACTTGTCTGTAATGTATTCTGTCAAATATCTGAAAGCAACTAGCAGCTCCTTAAAGTTGATAATTGAAGAAACATTTCATTAAATAGGATTTAAAAAACTAATTATCTTTATGTATTCACATTTAGCATGTCTTGGTTTTATGGCTTGTGAAATATATAGGACTTAATAAAAAAAAATAAATAAACAAATGGAAGCAAATACGATGAAGAAACATGCTAATTAGATAAAGGGCAATGAGAAATAATCTAACTGGTCTCTTGGGTTCAATTATCAACACTTGCAGCAGCTTGTAAGGTTAAGTCTGTAATATATTCTGTCAAATTACAGTTTAATCAATTCATAAACATTCATTGATAGCTTTTTCTTAATTTTATTACCACTGGCCATTGCTGAAAAAGATATATAGATGTATAAGTTACTGTCGGCGGGTAAATAGATTACCACGTTTGAGTTGCTTTTGTTAACCGCCTTATCATAATGACACAGCTACAAGTGGACATACGGTACTTTCATAGATCATGGCTTTTCCAAATCTGCGCACAAACTCATTAGAAGTTGTGCCATCATGATATTTAATATGATATCCGGATCCCGTTCCTGGTTTATTTCGACTCACCTCTGTAATTCAAATTTAGTCCAGACAAATTGAATAAAAGAGTGCAGGTGATGGTCTGTTTGTTTAGTGTTGATACTGCAAACATGATTCGTTTAGTCAGTTTTGATTACTCGCTCTCGTAGGCAAAACATTGTTAAAATACATTACATGTATTAATTAAACCAGCTCCATAGATTTTTATCTCCCTATACTACCAAAGTCCTCCCGACGTCTGCGAGTAGTTCATATGCGTGGGACGTGAACTTGTAAAACTGTTTTCAGTTCAATCTTTCTTTTGAAAACATGAGATAATTAAGTAAACAAATGCAATCAAGTAGAATTGTTAATTTTTAAAAAAAATTTGCTTTGCTTTCACCACCCATTCACACCCATACATGTAGAGTAATACTTGTTCAAATTCATTGTTTGAAGAGTACTTTTTTGAATTTCATATACAGTTATACATGCAGAAATTTATAGCTGTAAAAACAAGCTTTTCGATATTAACAATTTATCTCCCCCCCCCCTCCTTTATGAAATTTCTATATCCGCGCCCGAGTCCCAAGTATCAGAATTGCATTGAAAAGTATATTATATTCATAGAACATAGTGAACAACCAAGAAATTTGTCCAGAATCATATTTTTCCCGGGGAAAGGGTGGATGTTCCAATCCCGCTCTATACAATACAGTAAATTTATACACGGCAGCTTTACTACCTTGGTCAATGTTACTTTTTGGTGATAACGGCATTCCATACAGGCGATTTATGCATAGAAATCAAATCAAATCCAAAAATTATACACGGGGGTATGTATTCATACAATTTGTCATACATATTTACTACTTTGAACAATCCGGAAAATCTTGCTCTGACATTCCGACTTTGACATTAGTGTGCAGGTACAGTCATGAATGTCCGGTACCAGCATTGACGAGCACAGTCTGGGATGTTAGCTGACAGACCCCACTCCTGTCATGGCAGCTTCCTTGATACCCAACACACATGAGATCCTCTCGGACCGGAAAAAAAAACACCCACCCGGTTTAGAAGGAAGGCCAGTTTACCATGAAGCTTGCATTTAGAGACATTTTATTTCAATTTTCAGATATTTCGTCTTCATACCACGAACCATAGAATATAGTCTTCAATTACTATTATTTCACTCTTGGAAATAAAACAAAATAAATGACTAACATGTTCATTTCCAACTTAATTCCTAGATTGCTTCAATTAATTCGCAAAGTAGGTACTGTTCACTTTGATCTAGTGGTTGAGTTAATTAGTTGTGGAGATCAAATTAATTCGCTTGTACCAGAAATATTCTCGTTAAAATCATCTAAATATAAATTGCAAATCTATTACAGAATACATTATTGGCATCCTTCTTACCTATAAAAACTCTGTTTATGTCTTTTCCAAATTTGTTTTGACGTTTGTGACAAATAGAGTAGTAAATATAAAATTGTAATTCGAATATTTCTTAGAATTTTTAAATCTATGGAAACCAATAAATTAAAATAAATTTATCTTTTGATAATTACCATTAACAGTCATGAGTTTGTTCTTCATTCACTTCCACTTATATCCATACAATAGTATGATGCAACAATATGTTACATTTTGTACATAATTTGAAAGGGTCACTTGCACTTGCCAGGTGTCACTAACATCTTTGACATCACAGGTAAACCATATAACTTAAAGACGCCACTCGTATAATTTCCCACCTGGCCGGTTGGTCATGTTTCACACCTGATCGGTCTTGATCACTCCTCTGACCAAACTTTTCTGGTCTATAAAAAGTGGCCGATATTATGAGGTGAAGATAACGACCAGTGATCAATCTCATAACTCTTATAAGCAATACAAAATAGAGAGTTGGGCAAACACGGACCCCTGGATATACCAGATGTGGGATCAGGTGCCTAGGAGGAGTAAGCATCCCCTGTCGACCGGTCACACCCGCCGTGAGCCCTATATCTTGATCATGTAAACGGAGTTATCCGTAATCAAAATCAGTGTGTCAAAAGCGGCCTAACAATCGGCAGGAAACACGCCAGACAGCATTCAAATCAACGACAGGTCGCATTAGCAAATTAGATCGCTATAACGACTATAGAACTTGTGAAATGCCGACTCCAAACTTACACATGTTTGTTAACAGATGTTCTATGTATATAAAAAAAGTTTCAGGGGTGACCGGTTTGGTGAGAATGTCTTAGTAAGGAAATGTTAAAGGACACAACGCATGTTTCTAAACTTTTTCATTTTTTCAGCAAAATTAATTCTTTTCATGCCTAAAACTACTTTAAATGTGTTTTAATTAAATGAAATATTTTGCGTAGTTTTCGAGTTTGAAAGTGATGAAATTCAAATCTTGCGATATGCATATTTACTTTCGGTATTTTAAGCGCCATTATGTGTGACGTCATATGCGCCCTCGAGTTTGAAAACATCTGTTAGCCATTTCATATACAGATTAGATTCAATCGACAAAAAAAAAAACCATTGATCACGTTAACGGCTTGTAAATAATATTACATTAAGATGTTTTGTGCCGTGCTTGGGTGTACTAGTTGTCGGTAGAAATGATTTAGACTGAGTATTTTTTCAATTTTTCGAAGGAAGGTACGAGAAAAGACGTACGTGGATAAATTTTTGTTCAAGCAAGAACTTTACCTTTAAAAAACACCCAGTCACCATTTTAAAAACCGCTTGGACAGAGACCCTGATAAACTGCGAGAAAATGGATATATGGAAGCTAAGCACTGCATAATTCTGTTCTTCAAATTCAATACACATTCGGATCAACTGACCTTCACTTTGTCACAAAATACCCGATATAACTTGTGCTTCCAGTTTCTACCAACTGGTAGATTTACAAAAAAATTAAAGATACGAAATAATTGAACTTTTAATTATATAAATAATAGAATATTGTATTTCTTAACTTTAAATTGAATTATAAAATTATTTCTTCATTGAACTCGTAACATCTTGAGTGCGTCAGGATATCGCCGTGTTCCCATTTCCTAACCACGTGCATATCACAATTTATCAAAATAAAATAATGTGATTTCCACTTTAAATTTGATTATTTTTATTGATTTGTGAGTGTTTTTCTTCTTTTTTTCTTTCCGAAATGCACCCGTGACAGTAGCTTGGCCTAGGGCCTAGTTGAGTATTAGTTGTCAACAATGTAACGTATTATAATTTGTCTAATCCAAAAATGAATAATAATTGCACTGTTTATTTTAGAAAAACAGCACCAATTACAGATGTATAAAGGAATAACATTACCAAACAGTTTGTAGACAGCGACCCATATAAACATTATTTACTCACAATATTGCCGATTTCATACACGCTTTCCAACCGCTATATTTAGGTATTTACATCGCTATATGTATGTACTGGTGACGAAAACATATAAAAATCGGAAAATTTGTCAACATCGATTTAAATGTTGCCCAAGGTGAATAAATCAGGCCCCTAAAAGCTTGAGTTTTTGATAACATTTCACACTATACTTTCACAATCAGTTGATCGGAAAAGGGCGCATGTGATGTCACTGTACCACGTGACTACTTAACTAATTAACTAGACTTTTTGAAATCGGGGCTTAGATTCAAGTCTGTATTGTAGTTAATTATCGCAAAATTTCGGCGAACGAACTATTAGAATTAATTACTATAAGCATAAAGAAGACAAAATGCATATAATTTTGTATACTTTGAAAACATGAGATGTGTCCTTTAAGATTTCTGCCGGGACTTTAAAAATCGGCCGATATTCAGGAAGGATCGGTTTTCTGAGGGGCCGGTTTGGAGAAGTTTCGCTATACTCCTGAAGAATTGAAGAAACTAGTCAAGTATACTTTTGTGACATTTTTTATTATACTACTACTTTATATATATATATATATATATAGAGAGAGAGAGAGAGAGAGAGAGAGAGAGAGAGAGAGAGAGAGAGAGAGAGAGAGCACAACATATTTTAGCTTAAATAATCCACAGCATTTCTTGTAGAACAAATAATTAATAATTTGTAGCATCTGTCGGTCATTGAGAAGAAGCTTGCTTTTATTTTCAATGTGTGTACAATGGATATCTCATCAAAAGCCTAATTTCTCCACGTGTAAAGTAAAATGTTAATTATCATCAATGAGGCAAAAATGGCAAGGCTTGGGGAAATCGATGATCCTGAAAAAAAAATCTGTAATCTCACGACATTTTATAGTACGAGCTGTAATCTCATGGCATATTTTTATAGTACAAGTTCTCAAATTAATCTGTGATCTCACGGCAATTTATACACAGGCACTCAACGTTTTGAATATCTACAGATATAGCTTTTTAACAAAGCATGTTGTCTTTAAGAACAACCTTATACAGTAAGCTAATAGAAATGTATCATATGCTTTCAGTATTTATATCTTTTTTTAACTATCAAACTTTTCTAAAATAGTAAATCTCAAATAAGATAAAGTCTTTTAAAACACCTGCTAGAATCTACTGTATGAAAGATGAAGATAACGAACAGTAATCAACCTCATAACTCATATAAGGAATACAGAATTAAGAGTTGGGTAAACACGGACCCCTGGATATACCAGAGGTAGGATCAGGTGCCTAGGAGGAGTAAGCATTCCCTGTCGACCGGTATACTTTATACTGCATAATGATACTGTATAATAGTTTTTGCATTATGACCTTGAAGTAGACATGGTATTTGTAATAAAAACAGAAAGCATAGTTTCTTCTGAACCACAAGAAACAAAGTGAAAAGCAGATGCTCAGTGTGTTTGATAAACAGCAAGAAACACACTGTACTAAATAGCCTAGAATTGCTAATTTTTTCTCGAGAATGATTTTAAATTTTGTGTGCAAAAAGAACGTTTCTGAAATTTATTGAATTAAAGAAATGGTTTTGATGGTTGCTAAGAATAAGATCGAAGTACATTGGAATTTTCTTCGTTTTCTTTCTTTTTAAAGATTGAAAATCTTGTAAAATTGTTAAGTCGTACGTACATATAAATTAGATCACCAGCCAATTATCTCCCTTGAGTTGAACAGAATTTCAACCAATGAAATAAAATAGAATTTTCGTATCATGTATTTTCTACCAATCACAAAGGATATGAAGTGCATTGTCCGAAGACTGTAAAAAAATTTAACTATGTATACCGTTTTCCAAGGAAGACGGTAATCATGAAAAAAAAGTCTTCATATAAACATACTATTCACACGGTATATCACACCGCCATCTTGGTTTTCCGATTAATGGACTTTATTTCCAGTTCAGTTCACCATGATGATGCGAGAGGTAAGACCTTAACAAAGTCGCTTCTAAACGGTAGGGGTCTAATTATCATATTATATGATTATCGAACTTTTCGCCGAAACACTGCTGGTAAAAAAGAAAACCAAGATGGCGTGATATACCTTGTGAATATTTTGTTTATTGGGAGACAATTTTTTAAGCTATAGATATTTAAAAAACGTAGAGTGTCCGTGAATTCATAGTCCGAGGTTGTAAGAGATTATGCATTTCATGTCAAAGATTTCAAACCTGTGCAGCTGTAATGATCGTAGATGCTACTCCAGGCTTCCGTTAGAACCTCTATCTCATTTTCACAGTTATCCGTATTAAGATTTCTGGCACAGAGTTTCAAAACTTTTGTGGCGCTGTGAATATCAACATTTCCTAAATATCAATACATTTATAGGGTACTGCAGATGCTAGTACAATATAACTTTTAAAATCATTTCGCCCGAGCGACTTTAAGCACAACTTAGAGCTTATAAACCTTATCGTTTATTTTATTTACCGTATAACTGGGTTTTAGCGGGCATATAATTTTGGATTATTTTAGCGATTTTCAAAAAAGTCATCAAAATACAAAAATCACTAAATGTAAGTACATCAGTATGGATGAATTAAATGAGTTCACCAAAATTTTATCCACCAATATTGATAACATACATGTTTGTACCTCGTAAATCCAAAACCACCAAATTTTTATCCCGACAAAAAAAAACGGTTATACGGTATCATACCTGTACCAAATATCCATTTATTCTTACTTGCAGATGAGTTCTTTGTCTGCGTTGCCTGTCACTGTGATTCTCTCATAGGAAGGAAGCGGACCACATTTAAAGCAGGAGCTCTCTTCAAGGAAGTATATGAATAAGTTGAATGTAATCTAGGACTTTAGATGCATAGTTGGATATCAAGCATAAAAGATGAAAAATGTATCAAATTATTGATGTTTATGTATATATGAAATGAAAATGATGAATAGATAATAAAGCATAAGATAAACATAGAAGATGCTATGAAAACCTAATAGTCTCAAATAAATAATCATATACATAAATATATAGAAAGCTCTGGATTCCAACAGCATCCGATACCTAAACGTTTCAGATACACAAAGTGGATGCAAGATCAAATACAAACGAAATATATTATAGCACTAAAATGACAAACGACACCAGCAATTCGATAGTCAAATTTTCGGGACGATCTGTCCCTTCTCCGGAACAAACGGAAAAGTTTTACATAAGTGAAATGTGTAGAAATAAAAGGCCCACGGGCCACATCATTCACCCAGGTAACCATAGCCCTGACGTTGTTCAGCTGTTTGTGTCTTTAAGATGTTTTATCAATCTTTATTCCCTTGAAACATTTTGACCCGATGGTGTGGCCACAACCTAGCCCCAAAGGATTACAACATAGCTGAAAATGAATTCATATAACACAGATGCCTCAAGACCAATATGATTAACAGGATCTTGCTGTTCTGGATGAGACCAAGGTCACAAGAAAGGTGAAGATAATGAACAGTAATCAATCTAATGAATCCCACAAGGAATACAAAATAAAGAGCTGGGCAAACACGGACCCCTAGACACACAGGACGTGGGATCAGATGCCAAGGAGGAGTAAGCATCCCCTGTCGACCGGTCACACCCGCCGTGAGCCCTATATTTTGATCAGGTAAACGAAGTTATCCGTAGTCAAAATCAGCGTGCCAAGAACGGCCTAACAATCGTTATGAAACACGTCAGACAGCATTTGACCCAATGATAGGTTAAATGGGCAAACTAGATCATTATAACGACCATAAAATTTTCGAAATGCTGACTTTAAACGAGACTGTTAAAACTTTTATAACATCAGCTTGTTTGTCAGTAACCTGCTTTCCTTTTAAAAACTGATCATACGCAGAACAGGCTCTTGCGTATCGAATCAGTTGAGAGATATAAACACCATACACAGTTGATAATGGAATATTGCTTCATAAATATGGGAAGATGGCAATGAAGTAGCTGAAATCATCTCGTTTGTCATAAAGTTGAATATACACTTTCAATAAAATACGAAGCAAACTGTAGATCATGGTATGATATGAAAGACCTTGCCATAGGAAATATGTATACAAAGTTGAAAGCTGTATCTTAAACATGCTAAAAAGTTCAGGAGATATTGAATAGGTCAAATTTTATGGTATTATACATTGTCTTATTTGGTTACCATTGGCGACATCTACATGTATATTCGCTGCAGATATATATGTAGCTCTTTGGGAAAATATTTAGACAGACTAGAGAGCTACAGATCCACCCCTTATAAAAACATTCGATTTACGGCGCAGAACAAATACATAATTTTATAAAATCAATCCTTATCCTAAGATACGTTAAAAAAAACCCAGAATTACTGGAAATCAATGATAAAGTTAAGGCCTTATAAGCTGCAGGTTACATTCAAAATGTAATCATCCAAAGTGCTGCTACTAGTGTCCATTTAAAAGTCTTGAAAGTTTTGTACAGCAATACTGAGATACTTGAGAAACCCTAGTGATAAACATTAATGTGAGATTTTTATTATTATTATTATTATTATATATATATATATATAGGCGTTACATTTTAAAATAGTTTTGAAATGGTTTGACGTCATAAAGTCATAAAACTGTAAAATCAAACTCCCCGTCGAGGCCTCATTACGTCACCTACGAATAGACCTCTCCTATGTGACGCAGCACAATATACAGATCTGTATATTGTGAGTCCGCGATTATCACGCAGGCAAATAACAATAAAGAAGTAGTTCGCAGTTAAAAAGTTTGAAGATATTGATATTAAGAGTATTAATATAAAAGTATGGATTTTATTTTAAACATAAAATGATCAAAACATCATTAAAAAGTAGGGAAACTCTGTTCAAATTATTGTGTAAAGTAATGAACTTAGTGTTTACGTTCTTGTTTTGAAAATTGTTTACGTTTGACGTTATGTTTTTTCGTCATTCTACAGTGACGTCACAGTATACGCGGCCTAAGAAATCGCTATCCCATAATGCCTAAGTGGAAGAGTTTGGTTTGTGAGCAAACGAACTCTGGTGGAAGTTTGACTGTAAAATATGTTTACTGTTATTATCTATGACGTCATAATATGCTTAACGTAAAATCCTTTTCCCTTCATTCGTTTATGACGTCGTTATGTACGTGAAATGTTAGGACGCCTTTATGGCGTCAAACCATTTCAAAACTATTTTAAAATGTAACGCCTGAGGATTATAAAATGAAAGCGCTTGCGTTAAATTTTTAACTTTGTGTACTGTTTATTCTATTTCTTTTAATATATATATATATATATATATATATATATATATATATATATATATATATATATATATATATATATAAGTAAGACAACTCTAGTTCTATGACGAAATTTACTCCAGTGTCAAGATATCCGGGAAAATATTTCAAAAGTAAATTTTGCCATAAATGAGATACAAATGTTTCATATTGTTAATCCTAAAAAAGATGTATTTCGGAAATTGCATTTTCCAACAATCATTATATAGTAAAGCAAAAGAATATAGGAAGTACATATGATTTTCTTCTGTGTATTGTACTTAATTTTCAAGTAGAATTGCATGTACATGTGTGTTCAACAATGTTAGGTCAAACACATTTAATCTGCAAGTTCATTGGCAGTGGCTTGAACTATCTCAAGTTGTGCTATTGCCTGAATACTTCGGATGATATTTTTCAGACGTTCATGCTCATCACTGATCTCTTCCAACTTTAAAGTGTTTTACTTGGGAAGTAAAACTTGATCATCTCTGTGCTTTCAAAACAAAAATAACAAAAAACCCTTCAATTTGCTGGTGTGTCAGCCATTCACTTGTCAGATAACTTCATCAATGTCTAGTTGACTTTGGCCAGGAGCTATAATGTTAAAAATATACCCAAAAGTATCATGATCTTGTTGAGTACTGTAAGTCTTGCAGAGACTGGCTTGCTTGAGAATAGGGACATTCCAACTGGCCATTTGATTGGATTTGCATCGAATCATTGTACTTATTTCTTGAGGGTTTCTAAATTTTGACCCATTTGAAACGGCTGTGGAGAAAATCCAAATATTTCACTGTCTGACATCATGTCTGACATCATGTAATCTGAAAAGAAAACAATGCACACTGATTTGTGAACGATTTTCGAAGGTGGACTTAAAAGACAAAATTTACTACTTATCATTGTGATGGCAATCATCACAAAAGGGTTTCACTTTGTGGCATAATTTAAAGGAGAACCAAACTTGATCTGCAACTCATACATATGAGTTCAATTTCAAATTTTAAATCCGATAGCTGCATGGATAGCCAAAACAACCTCCGGAAAACTGTCAAATCCCTGAAAGTTGCTAATCAAGTTCAAGGTTCATAACTTTTTTCAAAATTATGTTAACAAATCCCAAACTCAAACTTGCAACCCATGGATAGAAGTTCATGTATACATTTTCAATCCAATAGCTGCAGGGATAGCGAAAAAAACCATTTGGAAAACAACTAAAGCCCCCCCCCCCCCCCTCAAAGTGGGAAAACTGTTAATACATGGGCACTTAGACAGACGCATAGGCTGATATGATAGGGATTCTGCCTATTGGCAGGGCCCCAATAATTATAAATTCAGCAGTCTCATAAACAGATCCTGTAATAGAGTCATTTTGTCTCACTCCTTCCTGTTTGACATGATTGAAGTCACTGGGTTTGAAAACAAACATGTTAATTGTCCTTTGTAGTATATGTTGGAAATAATGTTTCCTTTAGATACTGTTTTATTGCTTAACTTAGTTGATATCATTTTTTAATAAATGGGTGTCTTACTACAAATTTCATTAGAGACGTGAGCTCTCTCTATCGAATTTTAATATTCATTAAATATTAAAGGAAATACATGTACATGTATATATAAAAATATGATAATTCTGTCCCCAAATATAAAATAGGGCACCGCCAAACCGGTACATGATACGCCCGCATACATTATTGACCCAGGAATTTGAACAAGTGAGAAAGGATTATCCACAAAAGGGTCTCGTCCAAGTTGCAATAACAATGTATTTTGCATTAAACAAATACAAGTCCAAGGGTTGTAACTCCTTCAAAAATAGTGGGACGGCATTCCCCTTGTAATATGCATATCTACACATTGTGATCTTTCTTTGTACTAAGTTTCATTGAAATCCTCCAATGGGTTTAAGAGGAGTTACAAAGACAGGGTACTAGTATAAAATAAATCCATGTTCAAGGGTCCTAACTCCTTCAAAAACAGGGTGCAGTATTCCCCTTGTAATATACACATCTTCACATTAATGTGATCTTTCGTTGTATCAAGTTTCATTAAAATCTCCGAAGGGTTTAGGAGGAGTTGCGAAGACAAAGTATTGTGAATAGAAAAAAATTAAGTCCAAGGGCCACAACTCCTTTAAAAAAACATTGGACAGCATTCCAGCATTCACCTTACAATATGCACAGCTCCACATTGTGATCTTTCTGTGTACCAAGTTTCATCAAAATCCACCCAAGGGTTTAGGAGGAGTTACGACGACAAAATTAAAGGAACATACGGACAGACAGACGGACGAATGCGGTATAGCATAATACGCCCGCATTTTTATGCGGGTGTATAAAAATTATATACATGTACCCAATTAGACCAAAAATAAAAATAGTTATGTTTCCTAGATAATGTTAAAAATATCAGGGTAGGTTGGAGATGGATTTTATTTTATTTTTGAATTTTACATTCCAGAATATACACAAACATTGTGAACTCCATCAAGAAATTTACTATTACACATTCAAATCTGAATGTTCTATTGAATTGAACACTTTAGAATTTAGTTTTGACTTTAGCTGGATTGCAAGTAAACTTGTCTGTTACTTATATAAGTATATATATAATATATATATATATAGATATATATATATAAAGCACAGAAAATTTCACGTTATTTGGATATCCGCCCCTACCCGGGGATGAACTCACGACCTGCGGAACCAAATCTCCTAGCAGCATGTAACCAGCGCGCTAGACCACTCGACCATCTAGGCAAGTCAAAAAAAACTTGCTTTCGATGACAATGGAATTCTCGCCACGCTGTCACACGCTACACAGTATTTCAAATGCTATGTGTATCTTGTATGATCTTTTTAAATGTACTTTAAAAATCTGTATCCCAATTCCATTCTCAATGATTGTGTAGCGTGTGACAGCGTGGCGAGAATTCCGTCGTCATCGAAAGCAAGTTTTTCGACTTGCCTAGATGGTCGAGCGGTCTAGCGTGCTGGTTACATGCTGCTAGGAGATTTGGTTCCGCAGGTAGTGTGTTCAACCCCCAGTGAAATTTTTTCACTAAGGGCAGTTATGTTCATTTAAGAGTTAATTGCTATTTCCGTGCTTTATATATACACTCTGTATATAAAATTTGAGGGTTAAATTACCAACACTGTCATGGCTTTTTTTAGGGGTACTACTAAACAGAGTACGTTAGAGTATGATAGAGTACTTTAGAGTATTCTAGTAAAATTTCAATATTTAATGCAATTCAATTGTTTATTTGTATGTATACCACTTAAATAAAGATGATTATAAAATAATAGTGCAATATTTGTCAAAAGTATTTGGTATTTTAGCGATATTTTGACCAGAAAACATTAAATGTATTGAAGATTTACGGCATCCCGATCCCGATTATTAGTAGTTTGTTTTGAAAAAGTATTAAATTTGATCGAGATCGGAATCAAATGGTAAACTTTAACTTACAATAATTCCTAAAATAATGAAAACAAACACAATATATTCCAGATATACATTTATTAGGTTAAACTAAAGTAAGAACATCTACGAACAGCAGTTAAATTGCATTAAATTATGAAATTTAATAGCGTACTCTAAAGTACTCTATCGTACTCTGTTTAGTAGGACCGTATTTTTAGTGCCTTTATGTATATATAAACTATAGAAAAAATAATTGTGTATGTTGCATTTCCATGAATAACAAAATCAAAAAGCATAAAACAAAAAAGTTGATTCATTTATGAACTTAAGATGGCTCACTACACCCAGAAATAGTTTCTCAAATCAGTGCGAATTGATTTAATTATAAAAGATATGATGATATACAATAAATATACATTTGTATATGCCAAAAGGCAAAAAATATACGGATAAAAACATGATTTTCCAAAAAAAAAATATTTTAACACATATGAACAAAAGACTTCGAGGTATTTGAACTCGAGATCTGCAATTCACCAGCCCAGTGCTTTAACCACTGAGCTACGATGATAGACAAACAAATCGATCGATACAAATAATTTCACAAAACATTTAAATCGCCATCTTGTGACGTGGTGTCATACAGAGTATAAACATTAGTGTAGTGAGCTACCTTTTAAAATGGGAATAATTTGTAATAAACATACCTTCGTCTAGATATTCATAACGGGTGTGATGTCTCAGTCTGGCTTTAAAAACACATGATCGCGTACTTCTTTTCGATGTTGTTCCTTCATTTATTTTATTTCCCCTTCAACTCCGAAGTAGTTATGAAATTTACTCCTACTCTGCATGGTATAAGATGATCGATACCTCTATTATAGTTCGATGGTAAAATGTGGATTTCACACAGACTTCCAAACACTAAATCGTATTTAAGTCGCAGTTTGTACCAAAATCATAGGTATCTGTCTACGCCATTTTTCTCTCCATTGATAGAATTTTGCGTTTTGTATATAGTTTTATTAGAATTTCAAAGGCGTGTTCTGTAAGTTCATAAAAGAACAAGGTACGATTGTCTACATAAAAAGGCCCAAAAAAATTTCTCTCTATAAAATGTGTCTGGAATTAAACTTAATCAGGGTTTTAAGAAAGTAAAATATATGCCAGGTATATTATGTCAACAAAATCAGAATGATATTCCTAAATGGATAGCATTATGACATCACGAACAAGACATTTCCCGCCTTTTTCTCAAAATAAGCCTGAAAACTGTCAAATGTCATACAGATTATTGCTCAGGAAAAGATGTGCGCATTTGTCGAGCAAAATGAAAATTATATATATTGTGTATTATTTTAAGATGAAAAACATGCTTCAATATGAATTTGCTCGACGCATGCGCTGTATGTTTTCTGAAAGGAAAACCCCATGAATTTGTGGATATTTTCATTGAAAATGGCATTTTTGCTATTTTATACCAACTTCAAGTTCTTGTCATTTGACACAAATCATGTTGCTGATCAAATTGAGCGAATTTTGTGTTTTTTAATCTATTCCTTATTTGAATGCCAGGGTTTGAGCTCCAAGTGAAATCATCGATATTTTGGGCCAGATGACTTTAGAAACTGTACCTACTTCTTTCCTTCGACATTGTGAAAACTATGATGTTTAATGAAATGAAACAATGGAAACTAAATTAAATGCGTTTTAACAGACACACCACCGAATGTTTTATAGGCATGTACAATGTCACGTGAACTTCTATTGATGGTGCCAAACATAAAAAAAAAATCTTGTGAACAAATAGTACTGTTTTTATGGGTAGTTCTTACTGTATAATCTTTACAGAAAACAGAGATATGCCTATTCTCTGTCTCTATATTTGTTTTCGGGAATCCATAAAAGTGCTTATTTTCAATAAAGAATTATCCAATGACAGCTGGCTAAAACTAGATTGGGGATGTCCTGGATATGGGGACAAATCAACTGGTAGATCTAATACTTTCACCGTAGATGCTAGTGACAATATTCTTTTGAAATACGAATTGAAAATCCATATTTATTAATGTGTCATTATTATTATTATTTTCATTTGTGTATGGTTTTCTCGTAGACATGCTCTTTACGAGATCATTAGTAATTACAAAATGATTCACTTTTATATTTCTTACTATTTGGCTTTGTTCTATGCTATCTGTGAAGGAAATCCCTGAAATAAAAGGTAAAATGTAAAGATACTCACCAGTGCATGGACTGAAGACAAAGAGACAAGTTAAAATAAAGAGGAGACGAATCATGATGATGCCGATGTAACCGGTGACCAGTGATTAATACCAACGCAACAGCGATCTCAATACTTTTATCGGGTGGAGACTGTAAATTCCATGAATTCGTCCTATAAATAGTGATCCTAATTAAGTCGGATTTTTGCTTACCTGAGCCGTAGAATTACTGCTGCTTATCTGGAATTTTTCTGTCGTTTTTTGCTGATGTTGTCATCTTTGAATCGTCGTTAGTGACCTGAGTTGGTCAGCTATCGAAAAAAAAAAAAAAAAGGAAAAGGAAATATTCTGGATGTACACATACTGAAATCTTTTGACACTAAAGGTATTAACAAACCCACTGAGTTCACCAATATGAATCAAGACTGAAACTTTATCAGATAATGAATTCCATCTACTCGTTTGATCATTATCTTCAGCAAACTCTTCCCAAGTTGTACTTGCCATTTTGTTACATTATGTAGATTGCATGCTGGTTTACAAGAACAACAATGGTATGTTAATAGATTTGATTTGCAAGCATACACATGTCGTATACATTTCATGACATCGGGAGCAAAGTGTGGATTACTTTTATACTAGTACTTTTTGAATAATCAAGTCGATTCGTGTGAGCGTTGCTGCCCTTGAACCTTTTAATACTTTCCAATGACGATACTCTATATATATTTCTATGGCGTGATTTACAGTTTGGCGTTTTTTTAAAATTCAATTAACATTGTTTAGCATTACAAAAGTAGGAATTATATTATCGCCATTATATCGACAGTTCTTTTACAAATCCACAGCACTAGATTGTCCTTACATCAGGCGGGCTTCCAACTAAACTGCATGACTAAGTTAAGCAGGAAGCAATTAGACATATATTTGTTGTATCAAAACCATGGAAACCATATACATTTGTCTATGTAGCTGATGAAATAATGCACCTAAAAGATTGGACAACTACAGAGTGTACCACAAATGACTATAAGATGTTACTTTCCCTTAATCTTACTCTTCTCATTCCTGTACTAATTCCAAACAAAAACAACAATTCGGATTTATTTTGGAGAAAATAAATTTTCTTTGGGTCATTCATATACATGTATAGCATAAGTATTTATAAAATTGAGTGTTATTTATTGTAAATACACATACCCATTCATAGACATTAAAGTACGAGATGCGCATAAGTTACACTTAATTGACCACCAGTATTAAAATAAATTCCTTCAGAACTGATGAAAATAATTCAAATGAAAATCAAATATTCTCTACACACAGTTTCATGAAGTAACCTATAAAAGTTTCAAAAGGAAAAAAAAAGATAAGTCTTTTTAAAATTATGCTGTTTAATAAATTTTTACAGATATAACACAGGAGTTTTAAAAACCCGTTTTAACTCGAAACTCCTCGTAACCATGAATAAAGAATGGGATCGAACTCTGACCTTGATAAAATACTATCCACTCGCATCAAACGCCTAAACAATAAAAAATAGTTTTAAAATACGTAATCTGCAGTACATTAAATAACATGCATGCCAAATTTGAAGTCACAGGGTCTTTAAAAAGGCAGAGATATGCGTCATCGTTTTCGCAAATTTACTCGGACATTTATCGGTCCAGGTCACCTGATGGGTTTTTCCACATGACAACAGCGAAAGTCAGACAAGTGGGACACATTTCGCATCTATTGTACGGAATTTCACATGAAACCTATGCTACTTACTTCCTCATATTTCAACAAAGTTCTCTATATTTCAAACGATTTGAAAAGGGACAAACAACACAATAGCATATACTCTTTGGGTCTATTTGGAGGAGAAAATCAGGATTCGAACTTTGAAATTGTTCACCTTGCTGAGGTACGGTGTTGTCCCATTCTTACATGGATGCAAGGAGCAAAACGGGAAATTACAAGTCTCCAGCTTTTTAAAATCTCCGACATAGCTTAAAGGTCATAGGAGACGGTTTTTAACAATACGTTTTCCCTCCATAATTATCAACTTTGTTTCATAGACTCCTCATAAAAATACTTTTTTAAGATTAATAACGATATTAACTCGAAGAAATTGAAGTGCAAAGGTAGTCGGAATAGAAAATTGTTACCCGATGATCGTTCCTGATTTCCTGAATTTGTGACGTCATAAGAGACCACACTCAGATTTTCAAATCAAAACAAAAGCACACCCATAGACGATTTATTCTCAACTGGAGGAGTTTTTGAATGGAGAACCATAGTTTGTTATACAAGGATATCACTTTGAACTCACAATTAATGCAAATGCCAGCCACATCTACGATTTTTCATCGGAGGACGAACAAGAAGGTCGATCAAGATCCTATTTATTCCGAATCGGTTGAAACAATACTGACTGGTTGATGATAAATGTATGATACTTTCAGAGTACATTCTCTGATGACAATAAAAGAAATATAGATAGTTATTACTCGCGCTTTCTAACCCCATGAAGACACAGTGACGCAGCATCGTTTTTCCCCAAGGGGGGTGGGGGTGGGGGTGGTGGTCAAATTGAAGGTTGACTGACAAAAAAGGTGGGCACCCCCCTCATCCCCCTTTGGTTTTATGTGCCCAAGTCCCACCCTGACTCGGATATATTTTATAGCCAGATCGAAATTTCCTTTACACACATCGTGAGCGCCGTTTTTTGAATTATTATCATAGGATTTTTGCAAGTATCGTGTGCAGCTATTTTAGTTTAACAGGTGAATCTAATAAATATAAATGGCTTAAACATTCTTTTACAATAAAATTTGCGATATTAGGGCCTAGTATATGAAGAATAATTTACCATCACATTAGCCGCTATAAGGGCTCTTTCTTACGTATAATGGTTGGAACTGGAAGCCAGAGGAAGAACGAATTCTTCGTCTGGACCAGTTATTGAAGGAACTGTCGAAAAATCCGAATGTCCTGACTGTTTTTGTACGCCATGCGTTATGGACGAGTCACACAGACAACTTTAGGTAGCCAAAGAATTCTGGTGTGCAGTCCAGAAAAACTAATTCAAACAGAATAAAACTTTCTAAACAATTTTGGAATATGTTGAGTCATCGTGGGGTGTGGGACGATGATCGGTTCATAAGCTGTACATAACCAGAAAATCTGCACAGTACGCAGGAACTCCTGTCGGAAACTGTATGTTTGGCAGTCATACATCGTCTGATACTGGGTATCCGACGAAGGCAGTCAAATGGATACAAGAAAACGTAGAAAAAAGAATAATCTGCCTAATTTATCAATGGCTAACGTTCTCATTTATACAAAATAAATCTATCAAGCTTTATTTCTTACATGTTGATTAATTCAACCGACCGGTTGTTCAAAATCCTCGGCCTTTAATGTTATATTTTGTTTAAAATTTTGACCCTAATAAGGAAACCAACTTGCAAATTAGTGCTTCATTTAAAGAGAAAAAAATCATCCCCTAACTCTTGCATGACCGTAAAAATTGGTTTATTTCGCCTGATATAAAAACTTGTAATTTCAATATCGCTCCACCATTTGCTTTGAACATTCTTTTTCAAACAGAAAAGAAGGGGGGGGGGGGTGTCTGATAATGCAACTTCCAGCATATAAAGTTAGATCTATTCATCTTCAATTTATTTACTTATGTAATCAGAGAGAAAAATTCTGATCAGAAGAGCTTCATATAACTATTTCATAGTCAAATTTCATTTCTAAACAAATCAGATCATGTTTACACTAAATTATGAATATCTATACTACATGTAGTCTACCGTCATTATATGCAGGATTTTCTCGTCTTCGCCGTGCTTGCCGATGGTTTGTAGCCCAGTCAAAAATAGTTAGAACTGCATCTGGTCGAAGATTTAATTTCATAAACCCATTAGTTTTTACCAAAGTAGAGTGAATACAATAACGAAACTGATCCTCATCAACCCCCGTAATCGTGTAAAATGACTTGTCAAACAATTTCAAGTTCTGTGTTCTCGGTGTAGATTTCACACCCAAGTCTTTCTGAACGTTGGATCATTTAGACAAAAGTATATAGAAATACCCGACTTGCTACATTACAGTTAAATGTAAGCACATTGAATATTTTGACGGCTAAAACCCGCAGTTGTTAGTATAAACAAATACACATTTGCGTCAGGCTGGTCTCTTTCAAAATGACGTCATCAAGCAAGGGAGATAAGTCATCTTACTATTTTGATACTTCACACCACAGCAACATTTGACGGTCTGTAGCGCCTGTTACCTTACGATTTTTTCTCAATGACTACTTTACATGTGTTAAGTAATTAAAGAAGAACACATTTTCGTGCAAAACAATTTTTTTTTTAAACCATCTCCTATGACCTTTAAAGCTGACATGAATTAATAGATACGTACACATTTCTCATCTTATCAGCCAGATTTCTCTCAGGTAGCCTAATTTACTCTACCCGTATATACCCCAAATGTGATTGTCACACCTGAGTGATTTTTCTAGGTGGACTCGACCAGTGCACATATCCGATAGTAATATATAGGGAATGAGAGATAAATAAAATCACATTTCAAAACATTATGCTTTGCTCAAAATTACAAAATATTTATTGTATACCAATGAAACATTCTGAAAGTTTAGATATAATTCAAACAAAAATGAAAAAAGAAGCTTTTCTTGCATACTTGCAAGCGCATCCAAGTATTTGCAGTTTCTTATGAAATAAATGCGGAGAAATCATTTGCCAAAATCACCCAAAGTCAATAAAAGCGTGCAATTGAGGGTTTCAAAATCATAGTTTATCGACCATTCAATATATATATGGTAACATGCGTTTATTAATGGTAAATATCTGTTGAACACTCACCTCAAATTGTTTCAAGTTAAGTATGACAGATTTTTTTTTACAGTCGGTCAAAGTATGGTATATTTTTCGAGATTTTTCTCACATGTAACCTTCGTTACTGAGTCCTTGACATGATAATATGTAAGATAAACATTAATTTTCCATGTATTATTCCATAACTTGTATTGGAATTGACTGAGCATATATTTTTCTAATTTGCGAAAGACAATAAATACAGGTTTTCAAAGAAAATATTTAATCAACATAACAAGAAAGTATCTGCTGTAAAAGTCAGCAATAAGATTTTAAGAGCGCAAAATAAACGACTAGATGTCACTTTCAATATCTTTGAAATGGCAAAAAATAAAATTGATTAACAAATATTCTCGAACAGTTCAATATGTATGAAACATGAAAACAAAAGACTAGCAATAGATATAGAACGATAGCTTTTTTTGTATGTAAATGAAGTAGCGCTATAATTATGTAACGTATGTTTCAACACTTACACAACAGTACATCCATGAAAATATTATGCCAAAACGATGTCACCATCAGTTATTCTTTACGATTGATGTTGCAAAATCATAACGACATCACTTAATTCAATGGAAATACCAATTTTAATAGAAATATAACGTAGACAAGCAAAATTTTTTACCAAATGTGTCTTTTCTTCTGAATTTATTAATTTGCAATACATGTGCGATTAAAACAAAAGTGATAGATTGATGTTTCGCTATATAAATGCCCATGATTCTTATAGAAATAACAGACACATATTTTGAAACCTGCATTACTCTTTGTTATAATAAACAATGAAAGTAACGTATGTTTCTTATTTTTCCTTTCATTACTATAAACACATCATTTCTATTCAAAAAATGGAAAGAATCATATGTACCCATTTCTAACAATCTGTTTACAATAACAATATAAAGAAAATGTTTAATTTCCCAACATTTTGATTAAATGTATACCGAATCTTATGTTTTTGTTGCTTATTTTGGAATACCTTTCCATAGAAACTGTCAGTATAATCCACCACGCGGTGTTATGAATGAATATTTAACGTGAACCTTAAGACATAGATGTCCCCTATTAATTTTAAGGTCAAAAGGACAACGGTTAAACTACTCTGGACATACGCTATTGTCCGTTGAGAAATCTTTCCTTGATAGACATCAAACTTGAAACACTGGTGCCCCTTATGAATAGATGACCCCCATTGGATTCCAAGTCACAAGGTCAAAGGTCATACAAAATTACTCAAATGACCAGTTGCTTATAAGTATTTTGAGAGACAAAACTTACATGTATCATTATGGTAGCCTTTGACCGGTAGTTAAACCTTTATTTTCACTGTCTATACAGACATTCTACCTTTTCAGTATTGCCACAAGGGGAGGATATAATATTATTTCTAAAACATTTTTTCATGGTTCTTATGTTTTAATACATTTTTTTCATGGTAGTTATTCTGTACTTCTACTCTCACAAGCGCCATTTCTGAAAAAAATAAATAAAAAATTAAAAACAAGTAGAATAATATTACGTAACGGAATTTCTGGTAACATATGTTACACTCAGATAAAATATTTTTGAATGCTTTCTCTATAAGATTGCATAGAACAATCATCAGAGATTAGTCCCTTCATTTCTAAGATATATTATGAAAAGATGCTGAATTCTAGCAAATTGATAAATGTAGAGTTGCATAGTTACATGTATCATAAATAGGACAGTAGCAGAGGAAAACATGGCCTGTATTTCTTGCAGAGGATATCTGTATATGCTAGTGAATACGGGAACAATAACACATTTGTTTCTTCATAACATAGTTGATATTCAACAAACATATCATTAATGATGATATTTTGTCAATATGTAGTTCAATATTTGATGTCTAATCAAGCATTTCATTAAGTAGCATACGTTACTTTGAGTAACGTATGTTACCAGCATTCTATTCAATGTAATTCTTACACCAGAAGATTTTCGAGATATTTGGAATACGATATACATTCTTTGATATCAGAAGAACAAATTCAGACCAAAACATTCCATCTGCTTGATCAATATTGTATATCAAACATTGCAGTTGTTGTAACAGGACTTACCGTAAGAGAAAATTAATCCTAATTCTCAAAGTTTAACACGTATTGACTTTCAAACTCAAATGTTCATAGTAGACGTTCATGTCGTATACAACACCATGCAGAGAGAGAGCAAAAATACGTCGGAAATTGTTCTATCATTCCCTTGAATTAATTTCTCGGTAACGAATGTTACATCACGAATGTTACATCTTGACACGTTTGTCAAATTTCAGACCAACCAATGACTTCTGCAAAAGAAATGTTTATATTTTCATTCTCTGTACACTACGAGATTTTCATAAAAGGGGTAACATTTGCTCTGCAAATACGTTTTCATAAAAAGTTTATTGTATCGTATGTTACATTTCTAAAATCAGAATGCAAAATTTTGAGAATATGATGACTTCTTCTCAATACCACATCCAAATATCGCTTGATGAATATTTTTCCAGTTTTTGAATATTTTAGCGCCAAAATAGATCAAAAACATAAAGATAATACGAAATCTTTGTCCATACATTGGGTGTTTAATTGACCCTATCATCACATAATATAATCTGGCGACATGGAGTAATATATACACCACTGCTTAAAATCATAGGCAAAAGTTGTTTAACTTTTATTGAATGAAAATTTAGGAAATACAAATGATATTAACGCAAAGAAAATTTAAAAACACGCTCTCAGATTTTTTTTAGTTGCTTGTTCAATTTTAAAAATTGAGTCGGCGACAGTCACGTACGTTACAAAATTAGGGTATCTACGCTTCCTACCAAGTTTATAAGTAAAGGGGAAATAAAAAGTATACCATGCCTAGGGAGGCTATGGGTCCATGAATGTATAGCACACAAAATATATGATTTGGTATAGCTTATTTTCTAATAAAGTGCCGGCGACATCGATTGCACGCTTTTATTGACTTTGAGTGAATTACATACTGATAGAATGGAATAATCAAAGAGCATAAAATATATTATCTGTATCAATTCTTCCAAATACAGATGCATGCCATATGCATAATACGTAATGCACATGGCATTCTCGCCACACAAAAAAAAAACCATATTAAACAGTCAAATGCGGACATCTATTCAATAGGTATCGGAGATGTGCATTTACCGAAAATGTTAGATTCTTTTTATTCTGATAAATCCATGAAACAAAATGATAAACTCCATTTGTATGTCGTTAGAACTTTACAACACGTTGTCATTCCATTATACAGACTGCGACACACTTCATCCGTGCCAAACAGGGTGCCTTCAATCAGGGGATATATCAGAGTATATTTTTCCTGTATTGAATGCTTGTCTGGTCAGAGGTTTTGCGCTTTATAGCAATCGGAAATCTAATCATGCACGTACATGTACACTGAGCATCTGCTTGGATATAATTGCGTGCACAATTATATAAATAAGGGAATAATGGTCGGAAATATACATCTGTGTGAAAATACGGGTATTACATTTGCAATCCATAATAAACAGTTGATTACACAAAGACATATATAAAAGGAAATACATAAACGAAAATATAGTTTTATCGTCTCTTTGGGAACCACAATTATTTACGGTCTCTGCATGTCCAAATTCATTGATTGAACAGGAGAGAGAGAGAGAGAGAGAGAGAGAGAGAGAGAGAGAGAGAGAGGTCCTACTTGGATGTACAATATATCATTTCACCAAAGGAAAGAAAATTAATCACTGATATGAATGTAAGCTTAAAATCATGTTATCTCAGAAAGTGCAAACAGACACAAGCAATACGTGTTTATAAATTTTATTTGGCGATAAAGGGCAAGGCTGATTAAAATATCAAAAGCAAACAAATCAAGTTCAAATTGTGAGCTGCCTCACACAAATGGCAAGCCCCAAAAGCATCATATCAATGTCAACATCAATTAGGGATGACCTTGACCCTGGGAGATGCAGAAGTCAAGGTCAAATTCAAAGACAAATTCAACATATGACCTTGACCCTGGGATATGCAGAGGTCAAGGTCGAGATTCAAATGCATCAAACAAACATGGCCTTAAGCCTGGGAGGAGCAGAAATCAAGGCCGAATTTTCAAATCAAATGTCATATATTTCACATGTACATAATAAGCCGCTCGTTGGGCAATGAGCTCATAAGTCACACCAAAGTCATTGTTTCTGTATCAGCCGCACCGACATTTATTTGGGAGTGTAACCTGAAAGATAAAGCAAGTACAAGCAGAAGAAAAAGCAAAGACAACAGAACAATTCAGGGTGGGTGGGTTTTCGTTTTAAAAATTCAGATATTAAATACAAATTCTTATGAAATAGGGGAACACCAACCTGTGTGTAGCAGTTATAAATGGAAAAGGTTGATTTAATCCGGGGCACTTAATTTATATATGCTCAAGGGAAGTAATTATAGAGCAATGAAAGACAACTCAAATGGTTTGCAGCCTTCGATAACAGCATCTTATGTGAACATGCGTATCACATAGATGCCAAATTATCTCACAAAGTGCAAACAGACACAAGCAATAGTGTTTATAAATTTTATTTGGTGATAAAGGGCACGGTTGATTAAAGTATCAAAAGCAAACAAATCAAGTTTAAATTGTGGGCTGCCTCACACAAATGGCAAGCCCCAAAAGCATCATATCAATGTCAACATCAATTAGGGATGACCTTGACCCTGGGAGATACAGAGGTCAAGGCCAAATTCAAAAACAAATTCAACATATGACCTTGACCCTGGGATATGCAGAGGTCAAGGTCGAGATTCAAACACATCAAACAAACATGGCCTTAAGCCTGGGAGGAGCAGAAATCAAGGCCGAATTTTCAAATCAAATGTCATATATTTCACATGTACATAATAAGCCGTTCGTTGGGCCAAAAGACTCAACTGCAAGAGCTTTGCACCAAAGCCCTTCCAGTTGAGTCTCCGCCACCGATTGGGTGGGGGTAAGAGCGGCAGCCGTGCCTTGTCAGGTTACGTGTGGGAAAACTTATAGTGGAGGGTAAACTTGGACCTTGAATTTCATGATAGATTCCAGCCCGCCTTGCAAGGTATTCAAGAATATTTGATTGCCCAATTGTGATAAATGTACCCCATCGGATTGAAAAAATTGAGGATGGTCGGATATGTCAGGGTAGTGAATGATGGAACCCCCAACCTCGCACACTCTACTCTGAATAAAGGAATTAATTTGTTTTCTAGCTTTCTCCATAGCTTTTGTGTTTTGTGTGTATCGCCAGGCAATTCTGGGCAAAATAAGAGACCATATGATGTGTGCACTACAAAATTCTTGTCTTAGATAATGAACCATTGATTTATTGCCAATCTTATTTTTCTCACAGAAGTTTTACCCAATTCGTTACCGCCACAGTGGATTAACAAGGCGGTAGGGGAAGGGCCTACTAACCGTAGGGTTTTTATCTTGTTAATGGCTTTGATCAATTCGAGTCCTCCATAACCCTGCCACCACAATGAAACTTTTATCCTTTTTAAATTGAGATTGGTCCCACCAGGCCTATGTAATGACTCTACATGTGCACGTTTTTTGATAGATGACCCAAACATCCAAATGAACTGTTCATCTGAAATTACACGATACTGATTTTAAAATTTTGGTATGCGTATATAAGTTTTATAACAATATGATGTCCATCTTCCTGAGGATTGTATAACACTGGGTGGAAACCCTCTTACTGCCAATTCCGTGCTGGCCCCTATTCTAAAGGAATGAGATTTATAGGCTTTTGTATCCAATTTGAGAGCTGATATTGCCTTTTCCAAGACAGATGTAAATTGATACCTAGTAACAGGGGAACCACAAAAATGACAAAAAAGTGGACCTTTATGCTTTGGCCTCATCATCAAGAACTTTGTGAGTATTTTGTAAGGGCATGCAATATCACCCGTGCTTTGGATTTGTAAAGTTGTTCCCCTGCCAGCTTGGTCAGTTTTGGAAAATGTTACTTCCAGCTGCAGGCATGAATTGATGTTATCAATATGTAGATTTTCCCTCAGTAAGACCCTTTGATTGTTTTTGTGTGATACAACTACTTCACTAACTCTCAAGAACCCATGAAAGGCAGTAGTGAAGGCAGCAGAAAACAATAGTGTTTCATAGTTGTTTGTGCATACACTGGGCAGTATTGCTATTATATCTTGCAAAAGTTGCTTTGTAATTGGCAATCTGCAATCCCGCGTATGGGCAATACATTTCAGACCTTGCAATAACTTAGTTACCAAGAATTGGTTGGTCGGATCTTGGTAGCCTTGCAATTTTACAAAGTGGGATAAACCTGCTAGGTAGGAACGCACCGTTGCATAGGTAAGACCCTTGAGTGACAAGTATGCTACAAACTGAACTACTGAATCGAGAGAGGGTGGCCATGGGGAATTATGACCATGTTGACTACAAAAACTATTATAAGCCTGGAGACCAGTTTGGTATGCCTTGTGCTTATTTCCAGAGAGGGCTGCATGAAGAAGTTTGTTTACTTCAGTTTGGAGATGAGAGACTGGAAGTTGGCTGGAACGCTCAACGGTGAGGTCTGTGCATGAGGCGCGACCTGGTGGAAGCGTTGCCACTGTTTACGAGATATTGAATCAGCAATTTCATTACATTTTGTATTTATGTATACTGCCCTGAACAACAAGTTGTTCAACATACATTTTATTATGAAAGGACGGAGCAAACTCATCACTCTTTTTGATTTGGATGTTTGCTTGTTGAGGATAGTGACCAGTGCCTGGTTATCAATGTGAAACAGTACTTTCCTATTTTCAAGATTTCTCCCCCATAGACTTATGGCTAATACCACTGGGATCAACTCAAGTGTTGTCATGTCTGAAAGGATGTCTGTTCTATCCCAACCCGAAGGCCAAGGAAAGTAGCACCATTCCCCTTGAAAGTATGCCCCACAGCCCAGATCCTTAGCACCTGAGCTGTCTGTAAACAAGTCTAGCACTAAGTTGGAAGACCACTCCGACTCACAAAAGTACACTTTCCCGTTAAACTCTTGCAAAAATGTTAACCATAAGTGCATATCTTCCTTCACTTCTTGATTCAATTTCACTGAGTGGTGTGGCTGCCGCACACCAATGGTTGCATCATGCATTCGCCTAACAAAAGCCCTACCTGGTGCAATAGCTTTAGTAAAGAAATTGAGCTTCCCTAACAATGACTGTAATTGACGTAGCGTTACCCGCTTTCTGCTTACAAGTTGCTTTAGCAATAGACTAAGTTATATGCACTTTGCAGTTGGAACCCGTACCATCATGTCATCAGTATCAATTTCTAGCCCTAAAAACACTAGACTATGTGTGGGACCTAAAGATTTGTCCTCTGCCAATGGAACCCCTAATTCCTGATTTGTTTGTTTAAATGTAACCATTAACTTTGAACTATTTAAAAAATCCTTGCCAGCGAAAATAAAATCATCTAGGTAATGATCAATGGTAGTCAAGCCACTCTTTTGTTCCACAACCCATTGTAAAAAAGTAGCAAACTCCTCGAAAACTTTGCATGATAAAGAACAACCCATTGGAAGGCACTTGTCTATGTAATAATTTCCATCTACCTTGATTCCCAATACGTCAAAGTCACCTGGATTAATAGGTAGCAGTCTAAATGCTGATTTAATATCCATCTTCCCAATATAAGCCCCCCTACCTACTTTAGCTAACATTTGGACAACAGCATCAAAAGATGTATAATGCACTGTGGATTCTAAAGGGTCAATATACAGGTTCACGCTATTATACGGAGGAAATGACAAATGCGTAATAAGGCGCCACCCTGAATTATCACCTTTCGGAACAATTCCAATAGGAGATATGCGCAGATTAGATATAGGCAGTTTCTTAAATGGTCCTCCAATCCTTCCTAATTTAACCTCATTGTTTATTTTTTTCCATAATTTCGTGGGGATGTTGACATGCTGAAATTAAATTACTATTTTCTAAATGGGTTCTTGGGCCTGAATAATGTAAATGGAATCCAAAAGAAAATCCTGACAATAATTTGTTTGCTACAGATCTATTGGGATAGTTTACCAGGTACTTTTTTTTAGCACCGATTTATTGATTGGGGTTTTTCCTAGTTCCCATATGTTTTTGGTTGCCAGCATTACTGAATTTGTGTGGTTGTGGTGACTGCTGTCTCCAATATTGATGTTGGTTTTGAAAACCTGCATGGTGATTGGACGAGGTGTACGAGGGGCTTGGGCGACGAAAAGATGATTGACCCGATTTTTGTCCATAAGGTGTATAGAACTGGGGCTTATTTGGATTGCAATTAACTTGCAGGTGCAGGCCACTACAACGAGTGCACGAATGAGAATAATGGCATTGCATTTTTGTGCAAATGCCCTTAAAGTTGTAGTCGAAGCACTTTTGTGTTGTTTGTGATGGAATGTAGGGTTTAGGTGACATATAAAGTAGCCATAATTCTGTATCAACTTCCCCCAGGAGCTGACTGGATTAATAGCCTTGCGAAGTCGGTATTGGGTGTCATAAGCAAACCAACTTACTGCCCCTAGCCTTACTGTATGGATGTACTTTAGTAACTCAGATGATTTAGCAGGGTGCGAGGCCAGATATATTGATGCAAATATTAGCATTGCATCGGTCCATTTATCAATGGAGTCAATCTTTTTTGTTGCCTCTTTGGTGATTATCTCCCCTGCACTAGTGAGTACCAAGTTTCTTTGACCCCCAGCAGATGGGATGAGGGATTGAAGTTCAATAAATTTCCCTTGCACTATATTGTGCCTAACTGACTCGCTAACATGCATGCCTAAATTATGCACTGATTGCATAGGTACAACATCATTACCTTCTGCTGTCTGCTGTACCTCTGGTGGGCTCTGCTGTGGGGGAAGTGAGATTGTCTGTATATAATATGCTGCTGTGGAATCTGCAGATTTTGTTGGTCCTCTGTACCCTGCAGCGGGGCCGGTAAACTTAACTGGGAATGAGAAGGGTACTGTAGGGTCTCCATCGATTGACGACTTTTATCCTGGTCAGGTTGTGGATCAGGCGGTGGCATAGCTTGGCCGTCTAGCCGTCTCCCCCTTTTGGGTGGTTGGTCGGATGTCTGTCGTTTGCGTGGCATGACAGTTGACCGCCTTGTGCAATGATTCCCTCAATGAAAATTCAACTCATTTAAATCATATACATATATCGGTAAATGAAGATCGAATAATACAGATCTCTAGTTTTTCGGTCCGGGGTAATGAATATTGCTTATAGGAAAGAATTGACCGAAATCCCGTAACTGCTAACGGCTATGTACATGTATTTAGTTTGTAAATCAACTTAACAGATATAAGATAATTTCTAGTCCAGGTAACTGCACCAGGGTATTGACTAGGCATGCAAAGGTTAAAAAATGGGTCAAAGACTCAATTGGCCGGGTTGCAATATTTAGAGTAAATAATTTGGGTAGGGATTTATTTGGTGGTAGTTATCTGGAGGACTGTTATGATTTGTTATGGCCTTAGTGTTGAAGGAGGCAGAATTGTAAAGTAAATTATCAAAACGAGTTTTGACGAGTGGAAAAAATGTTAGTTCCGTATCGGTAACGTGAGCGGACACGATTGTTTCCGGATACAGGTACGGATTTTTGTCTTGTAAAAATGCCGATATATATAAAAAAAAAACAAAAAAAAAAAAAAAAAAAAAACACACACACATCACATATTGCCGCAGGGCTTTTATTGATTAATAAAAAAAACATGATACAGTGCTCCAAGTCGCATCTGCTATCAGATCGCAAAATGGCGACATAAAAATATTTCTGGTCGCCATTTTCAAATTTCTAGTCGCCATGTTCAAACTTTCTACTCGCCATAGTAAAAGCTTTTGTAAATATAAGACTTACAAGGTTTTTTTTAAAAAATATGAATATCTTGGAAGTAAAAAATCAACACCATGCATACATTTTGGTTGTTTATATTTTGAAACTGAATAGAAATGTACTGTACTGTGAAACATGCTGGATGCTAACAAGTCAAGTATTTACTCTGGCAAAAGTTGTATTGCATTGGGCCATCCTGTATATTTTACAGTACGCTTCTGGAGAAGAAACCCAGCGTTCTATACAAGGATTTGCTTTAAAGTTATCAATAAGTGGGCCTTCACTGCTTATCATGTTATGCGAATAAGAGCTCCTAGTTTTGTTGGATCTTTTGCTGAACAATTAGTACCAGCATCAATAAGAACACTACATCCCGAGTTTGATTGTCTTTGAAAATTAACAGCAACAGTTTCCCCGCTCGACTTACTGCTAATAATGCAGTCACGGACAACGACATGTGAGATGTATCTTACTGTTACCGTGAATAGTCACATTTCCACGTTTTGAAAGATGTACACTCGGTCGTGGCGAAATAGGACAATGGGTGTCTAGAAATTGTGGACGTTGCTGGCTTATTGGCCTCACAAATTCTGCAAAACATTTTGCCATCACGAAAATTTCCTCCGCCATTTCAGGACTGGGGTTCTTCCTTTACTTTTGCATTTCTCTTTAGACATTGCTACGCCATCTTTTGATGTAGAACTTTCCCCGTGTGATTCTTGAATTTCTTTGTTACATGTACAAGGCTGAGGCTTCTGGTTTTTACTATTGATAAATCCAAAGTGCTCTAAACCTCGTTTTCCCGCCATCTTGATTGTTTTGACCGAGACTAAAAATATTTATTCAGACTTCCGATCCCGATTCTAAAATTTTACTGGTTGCCCAAATTTTCTTCACTCGCGAAAATGCAACTTAAATATAATCTCTAGTCGCAAAATTGATTTTCTGGTCGCAAATGCGACCGTTTTACTCGCAACTTGGAGCACTGCTGATATATGTAATATTAAGTAATAATAACTAAAATGAACAATAACTCCAGGTGCTTGAATTGTATATGATTATATGATAAAGAAACAGAATTTCTCTATTTATATTCAAATTTACAACTCATGCCCAGAAAATTTGACATTCATATATAATTGAATTTTTCCTCAGAGGTATTGCAACTAAATTTAACCACAAAAGATAATCTCACTTACCTTTTTCAAGTTGAACTCTATTTTTAGTAACATCTCATGACCGTACGGTCAGTGGAAATGTAGGCGGAGCCTAATCTAAACAGATGTTATTTACCTGGAGTGGCCAGGGTCTACCAAGGTGTTAATTGCTATATCCCATGGCACTCAAAGAAATACACAGAAGCAGAACATGGTAGAAATCAACCTGTCCATGCTTTTTATAGTTTTGATATACACAGGACCTGTCTCAGGTCAACCGAGTTTCTGTGGCCATAGTGTTTGAATAATGGTTGTATTCCTAAGGGTAGCTGACACACATTCTACACCCCCCCCCCTCTCTCTCTCTCTATCATTGACTCAATGAATAATTTCTGTTATAAATATAGAGGTATGTATCATAAATTGATGACATAAATTATTTCAGTATGTTACAAGTTTTAGAAATTATTGTGCAAATTATTGTTTGATTTCTGATTGTGTAATTTATAATACATGTACAGGTATATAGAGGGGGGAAATTACAATTATATTGAAATTGCATTGTTCAGGTGCCTTTTTAAAAACAATCGAATTACAATAGCAGTTGTGGACAGGGCATTGCTATCAAAACTCGGGTATACTGGGCTTCCTCAAGATCTAAAGAATGCCTGTAGAGATTTCTAGTCAACTCGTACCCTGACCGACTCGTACCCAGGTCAACTCGTACCCCATAGGTCAATTCGTACCCAAAAGGCAAAAGTCATCTCGTACCCAAGAATCTGCCCATAATGCAATATATCTATGCGCATATAAGTGACATATCGCTTAGGTACGAGTTGTCATTAATTGAAGAGGAGGAGTCAACTCGTAACCAGATTCTCGGGACTTTTACTATTTGGGTACGAGTTGACCTATTAGGTACGAGTTGACCTGGGTACGAGTCGGTCAGGGTACGAGTTGACTTGACTCCCCTGTAGATACTGGCTGTTATTGTTATCAAAACACCTCTCTGGGGTACCCCCAGACCACAGTGTCTGCAGATGTCACTCTACCTGAGATCTATTGTTAAATATTTGATTGGCAGGCAGCTTACAATTTGGGGGTGTCAACTTAAAATTGGGTCTTTAAATTAATACACAAGTCTGTGCTTTTTTTTTCAGACTTGAAGCTTATGACAGGAATGATCATTTTGGTGGCTGTGAAAAAGTTGGGCAAGAGTATGAAATGAAAGTCCCAAATTACGATCAGTTTAAAGATGTAAACAAAGACACGCAAGTCACACCTGTTAAAGAAGAAGCAATTGCTGCTTATTTGGGGAAAATGGGAAAAGTCTTGATGACCATGTGAAATATATATATGAAAGCAAGTTTCTGAAATATGTGCGATTGGCGTGTGATGTAGATATGTTTTTTGTAAGGACTGAATGTAAAGCAGAGATGAAGAGGAATATTTCATACAAAGTTTATGTGTGTGTTGATGTTGATGGCTGTGTTGTGCAGTGCCAGTGTGAATGTGCAGCTGGGATGGGTCCATCTGCTACATGTAAACGTGTGTACTGTGTTATTTGCATTGCAAATGTCTTGTGAGTGTGGTGAAATTGTTACAGAAGAAACCTGCACCCAAAATCTCCAAACCCTTCACCAAACTAGACCGTATAAAGGCAGTCCGATCAAGGCCAAAGACTTCCCTTTGGCAAATCGAGACCTGGATGTTAACTTTGACCCTCGGCCAAGAGAATTTCAGAATGCAGCTGGATACCAAGACACTTTTCGAAATGTGTGGTTAAACCATCCAAAGATAAATTCTTTCCCAGTCTCTCAGCTGTATGCATTAGCAAATACATTAGGTTTAGATAATGATCTTGACTATCTACAAGAATCGCTCTCCGACAATTGGTTAAGACAAATGAACATAACACATATAAGTGATGACGACATTTTTAAGACAGACGTGCGGACAGAGCAGTAATTCAATTTGGCATAATGAACGGAGGAAAAGAATTCACTCATCTAACTTTGGCAAAATTTGCAAAGCAACAGAGAAGACTGACTTTAACAAAGTAGCAAATAATTTGACAAAATATTCACCATAAATATTTGCCCCAGCTATTTTACATGGTAAATGCTATGAAGCTCTTGCTTTACAGGGATTTCAAGATAAATCTGAATTACATGCCCTTAAATGTGGCATTTTTGTGTCTAAAACACACCCATATTTGGCTGCATCGCCTGATGCTATCATTAATGACAACACATTGGTGGAAATCAAATGTCCATACACAGCAAAAAACAAAGAAATATCAGAGGAATCTGTCTCTTATCTTAAAAATGTGAATGATGAATTGGAACTTGACAAATCTCATGACTATTACTATCAAATCCAAGGACAGCTGTTCTGTTCAGGTAGAAAGGAATGCATTTTTGTAGTTTATACTTTAAAATACATGAAGACAATTAAAGTACACAGAAACAACACATTCATAGGAATAAGAAAAATTCTTCAATTGTCATTTCAAGAAATCTGTATTAAACAGATTTTATTATCTTCTAAATGCTGAATAAATCTTAAAATCATACCTAATTGATTTATTTTAGCATTTGTATACATTTGACATACACATATTAACATTGAATAGTGATCAATATAGAATGTTCCTCTTTTTGTAAAGTTAATATTTTCATAAATAAAGTACATCTATTTATGATACATTTGAATTCAATCTGGGGTGTGGCTGTATGAATAATAGTATTATGTACATATCTTAGTCTATTTTATTCTAATCTTAGAACTTGTACAGTATTGTAAGGATAAAGTCCTGTATATATACAGGATATATATATATATATATATATATATATATATATATATATAATGGATTATATACTGTATATAATCCAAATAGAAAGAGTTGATATCATATATATATATATATATATATATATATATATATATATATAAACATGCTGCATATCAATTTCCTTAAGCATGTCTAGGAACAATGCACTTTCGAAAATTGCACAGAATGAAACAAACAAGAGATTTCACTAGCTAATTTTGTCTTTGTAGAGTTAAGAGGTCCTTTTAAAATTTTGAATGTTTTAGCAAGTCCAATCAACCTCTCAATATGCACTCGCTTGCTCGAAATCTTTCTGTCTCTTAAAACAATCTTATTTGACATACGCTTTTGCTTTTTAAAAAATGTCGGAATGTTAACTTTTACATCCTTTGATGCAAAGAGATCCTGGACATTGAATCCTTTATCTGACATTATGGAGTTCCCAGGGTCACATATGTTAATAAGAGAGCTACGTTCAACAACTTGCCTATCACTGGTAGACCCCCCATATGCTGGAGAAATGTATGATACAAGTCATCCAGGTGTGGCACCAACAAGCACTTTAACAGTGTTTCTGTTTTTGTAAGTAGAAAAGGTTGACTGTTGTGCAACAGGGGGTTTGGGATTTTTCACTGGGATCTCGGTCCCATCAATTATAACTCTTGTTGAGGGAAATTTTTGAAAGAAGTCGCAGGGTGAAAAGAAAGTGACTGTGTCTCTGTCAAGCCAGAAATTTATTTCTTGAAATTGTCTTGCCATGAAGTTAACCCATGTAATCCAAACGTTATCTACAGTTGTTTGTGATATGCCAAATAAGCGACTTAATTCAAAGTTGGGTTTGTTCTGTCTTAATTTGATCAAAGTTAGAAAAAAAGTTGGTTTTCAACTGATAAATTTTGAACTTGGTTATACAAATATCTGAGATGATAGGCAGCTTCACCTAAACAATGCAGTACAAAAAGAAAATCTGTGTAAGAAGCAAGGCCAGTGTAAAACATTATACCCGCACTGTCATGAAAGAAATTTTCAATAGACATCATGGGTGTTGGGAGAGTTTGACATGATGCCTCTATGAGGCTTACATCTTCACTCTGTTGGACATCAAGTTCATTAATTCGATCTGATGCTGCTATGTCATTATCCATTGTCTGTATGGTACAAAAGCTTGAGACATTCGAAACGTCAGCATCATCACATTCCATAAAGACCTCTTCTGTTTCATCCTTTTCCTCCATTGTACGGCAATTGCGAGCAGCTCTCCTTTCACTTCTTGCATGGTCAGTATCCCTGTATCCACTCCATGGGAAAACTGACGGCACAGCATCTGGCTTTCTTTGCCTCTTCAATGGATCAGTTCCTAATTTAATAATTATAATATCATATATGTCCCTATCATATCTATCTTTATTTTTTTTTTTACCTTGCATGTAATTTAATATTTTTAATACATGTTTTAGAATTTCATCTTAATGGAAGCTCAATAAATCTGTGGTTGGAGGTTTTAGCAGCTAGTATATAAATGCATAATACATAATGTATTTTCACTTAAATTGAATCGTAAAATTTTACATTAAAACAGACCCACACATTTGCAGTGTGTGTATAATAAATAAATGTGTGTGTGTGTGTGTGTGTGTGTGTGTGTGTGTGTGTGTGTGATTAAAATTCAATTGAACTTTTTTTCTCAATAGAATTATGGAAATTCAAAGATAATCTTTAGTCTTAACCTGTATGACATTTCTTCAGGTCCTTTAAATTCTGCACACTTGTCGGTCTTCATTGTTTTCTTCTGCTGGCTAGCTCATTATAATTGTGTGAGTTATGACGCAACAAAATAGCAATGAAAATGCAAACTGCATAATAAGTTCACAAGTTCGACAGTTTCTTTGCACATTTTGAGGTTGTCAATTTTTTCAACTTTTCCGCTTGGTGAAAAAACAAAAACAACAATTCAGTCAACAAGCTAGAATCAAATCATTTCAAAAACAACAACAATAAATCTGAACTGATGTAAAAATAGGACTGTATTTACAATCAAGTGTGATTTGATATTCTCTATCCTTTATTTTCTCCTAAGTTTGAAACCCCTCAACTGCATTTTATAGTCCCTTTTAAGTTAGAGCACATTCACAGCACAAAGTAAGTGCCTCTTTTTGTTATACTATTTGGTATTTATAAATACACAAAGTAACCCCCCCCCCCCCGGCAAAACATGCCAAGAAATCCCGTCCGGTCTGAATTCGTTGGCTTCAATAGGAGCATATTACATGCTGATTAATAGTAGCCGTCGCTTATCTCTTAATTGCGGTCACTGATTTATAACGGTTTTTCTATACCGGAGATTTTGCTAGGAATTTCTTGGCATGGTAAACGAGTACGATACGATATAGCCGAGTTTGGAACGGAAAATTTGAAAGGGTGGGGGGGTGTAAAAATAATTTTTCAAAATATGAACTACTGTATCAATACACATTCTGCATAAAGAAAGGTATATTCAATATTCTACAAAGTAAGCCGGCATCGGGATCGATCGTCTAATGTGTAAAGGTATCATACCGGTAATTGATTTTTTCCCCTGCGCGATTCTTCTCACTTCCTCTTCATCTTTTCTCTTAATTTTTGTACCCCTGATTAGGAAATTTTGTGTAATTTTCGGGAATAATCAGTTGTATACAAAGGAAGTATTTGATTTTGGTAGCTGAGGCTACTTCCTGAGGTGCACTCAGGGTGTTTACACACATGTGACACATACTGGTTGCATCACTCTATTTATGTGGAGGTTCACGCGAATCATGGCCGAAAGAAAATAATTCCTGGAACTTTGCATGTTTTATGGGACTTTTCTTATGAGGTAGGCTCTCCAATTTTTTGTGAGGTGTAAATTCAAGTATTGTGTTTGAAATTTTGTGAGTAGAAACCATGAAAGAAGGATTTAAATATTTTTTTGAATTTTTGTTGTAGAGGTGGGTGATTTGGCTTTTGACCAGCTGATTTTGCACGTGCTTGACTTTGATGTTGTTTTTGCGGTGTCGGCAGGGTAACAATAAGCATTTCCAACAGCGTTATTCGACATGCGTTATTGGCATCAATTCTAACAAGTGATAAATTACACTAACAAGTGATAAATTACAACTTTCTCTAACGATTCATTCAAAATATCTGATGATATCCTTCCTAAGAGATCAAGCGCAAGGAGGGGGGGGGGGTCACAATTTGTAATTTTTGCCATTAATGTGCAAAAATAATTTTCAAAAAATGACCAAATAAGCCGGTATGGGGTTATTTGAGTGTTTTAGTTGAATACACAAAAATCCTGACCATGCCAAGAAATCCCGTCCGGTCTGAATTCGTTGGCTTCAATAGGAGCATATTACATGCTGATTAATAGTAGCCGTCGCTTATCTCTTAATTGCGGTCACTGATTTATAACGGTTTTTCTATACCGGAGATTTTGCTAGGAATTTCTTGGCATGACAGCCTACTATAAGTTCATAAAACGTTTATATCCAACATTAATGTTAACAAAACATCGTTTAATATCATTGAAAACTATAAATATTCAAAATGTTATTTACCGTGTGAAGTTACTGTGCTGAAATCGTCTTCGGTAAAATGGTTGTGACACACAACACTGTAGGGCCCAGGGCACCAAAGTTTGTAGCGAAATTCATCACAATTTCTTTTGATTGCCAGAATCCAAAGTTTCCTAAGCTTTTTATCTTTTAGAAAATTCAAACCACCGCGGGTTGAACAACCAGGAACACAGCAGCACGTTGGCATATCCGATGAAATTATCTCTTTCGCTTTCGAGTGTATTTACTACCGGAAGTGTGTATTGAACCTAAAAGTTCGTTGCGCCACCTATGTTTTAACAAAGGGAAAAAAGGTAGGCGTTAGAAGTAATCCGGCAGACCGACCGCGTCACGTCTTATGAATATGCATGATTTTCGAGTTCTATATATAGACCCGTTTAACCTCCTTTATTGTAAACACTACAGTGATTACTTGCCCTTTCGTGCAACAACGAAAAACAACAACCCCCCACCCCCACCCCCCCAACCCAAACAACAAACATGTTTTAAGTTTTTGACATTGCAGCGACTGAAACTGGAGTATTTAATTCAATTCAATATTGTCACTAAACACTGATTCTCATATAAAACCGCAAATTGAAACTTTGAAAAGTTGAGAAATAAACTTTGTAGAATGTTAATTTCTATTATTTTTATGTGTTGCTGATTATATCGTAGATTCTTACTAAAAAGATCTGCAGCTCAGGACGAACAGAAAAAAAGTTATGGTTTCTAAAATGGAGTAGTATAAAATGCCAGAAGTAATTTACGAGGCCATTTTGTATTGTATTTAGCATGATATAGGAAGAAAACCCAATATAAAATGTGAAAATGTTTTAATGAAATCAAAAGACATTTTAAACTATGCAATCAAATCAACATAAACCAACATTCAATGACACATGTATTAATATCTAATTCTTTTGTAATCATGAAAATTATTTCAAAAGAAATATGTTTTGTCTAAACTTTGCACAAATTTTTAGAATAGATAATGAAATAGTTTACTTACAAAGAATTCTTTTCATACACTCTTCAATGCTTTTGTTCACAATTCAACTATAAATACTGGCGACATGGTTTTGCTGTTTTATATGAGAATGAGTGTAAAGCACATGCAAGTGTTGTTAGGTAGCCATCTAGTATAATATATATATATATATTATACTATATTATATACTACATTATATATCTCATATTGTGTAACATGATTGTATGCCAACATGCTTGGTGAATCAATAAATAATTGAATTGAATATATATTGTGTTACATGGTATTACAATCCTAAGGAAAATACGGAGGTGTGGATGGGGGGATATTTTAATCCCTTGTCAGTGACAATAAGTGGATTGCATGTATATGTGGAGAGAAATTGTCATCAGTCTATATTTAAAAAATAGATTTTTTAAAATTATTATTTAAACCATGTCATATCGGGTGCAAAATATTTTCTTTTATTTGAGCTTACAATTTCATTCTGCCAGATACTGTAAGGTAACATATAAGCCTACTCCTTTACAATATGCACTCAGAAAATTACAATTTCCATATATTGTCTCTGTGATTTATTGTATGTACATGTAGTATTGTAAGGTCAGTTTAGAAGATGCCAAGGTCAGTCTGCCAGATCCCCTAATGAAATATCACTTATACATCTTTATGCTATACACATTACAGTTTCCAAACCATAGTTCTGTCACCTATAGTATGTACTATTATAAGGGGAGTCTGGAAGATTTCAAGGTCACTCTATCAGATCCCCTCATGAAAGGTCACTTATACACCATACAATTTCTATGTGGTGTCTATGTCACCTATAGTATGTATTATTATAAGGTCAGTCTAGCAGATCCCCAGGTCAGTCTGACAGATCCCCTCTTGAAAGGTCACTTAAACACCATACAACTTCTATATGGTGTCTCTGTCACCTATAGTATGTATTATTATAAGGTCAGTCTAGCAGATTCCCAGGTCAGTCTGACAGATCCCCTCTTGAAAGGTCACTTAAACACCATACAACTTCTATATGGTGTCTCTGTCACCTATAGTATGTATTATTATAAGGTCAGTCTAGCAGATCCCCAGGTCAGTCTGTCAGATCCCCTCATGAAATATCACTTATACACCATACAATTTCTATGTGGTGTCTATGTCACCTATAGTATGCATTATTATAAGGTCAGTCTAGCAGATCCCCAGGTCAGTCTGTCATATCCCCTCATGAAATAACACTTATACACCATACAATTTCTATGTGGTGTCTATGTCACATATAATATGTATTATTAAAAGGTCAGTCTAGCAGATTCCCAGGTCAATCTGTCAGATCCCCTCATGAAAGGTCACTTAAACACCATACAATTTCTATATGGTGTCTATGTCACCTATAATATGTATTATTATAAGGTCAGTCTAGCAGATCCCCAGGTCAGTCTGTCAGATCCACTCATGAAATATCACTTATACACCATATAATTTCTATGTGGTGTCTATGTCACCTATAGTATGCATTATTATAAGGTCAGTCTAGCAGATCCCCAGGTCAGTCTGTCAGATCCCCTCATGAAATATCACTTATACACCATACAATTTGACAGATCCCCTAATAAAAGGTCACTTAAACACCATACAATTTCTATATGCCCCAAGCTACCCCCGGGGATCATGGTTTTAACAAACTTGAACCTGCACTATGTCAGGAAGCTCTAATGTAAATTTCAGCTCTTCTGGCCCAGTGGTTCTTGAGAAGAAGACTTCTAAATGATCCCACCCTATTTTTGCATTTTTTGTAATTATTTCCCCTTTGAAAGGGACATGGCCCTTCATTTGAACAAACTTGAAAGCCCTTCACCCAAGGATGCTTTTTGCCAAGTTTGGTTGAAATTGGCCTAGTGGTTCTGGAGAAGAAGTCGAAAATGTGAAAAGTTTACAGATGGACAGACAACGAACAACAGGTGATCAGAAAAGATCACTTGAGCTTTCAGCTCAGGTGAGGTAAAAAGTTGTTTTTCTCCCCAATGCTGTTGGTTTTAAATGTTGCAGCTATTTTTTCAGTGTTGTATATTTGATAGAGCTCAACTTTAATAGATATGCTGCAATGCTTTATTATGGTATACATTTAATAAAGCATCAAGAATGAATAATGTCAATATGCCTTTAATCAATGTAAAATCATTAGCAGGATAAATTCGTTATAAAGACACCTAGAGGGGTAATACGTAAATATATGGGGGTCCTTGAAAAGAAAAACATTGGGTTTGATGTACACCTTGCCCAATATGACCTCGAAGTGTCTATGATATCATACTATACAGATTACAATTTACAAATCATATCAGAGCATCATCATAAGGTGTATTACAAATATCAAATCGACTAAATGTTAGTACTTGAAACCTTTATCCTATATGTGATTCACAAAACATTTTAAACATACTAGATTGTAATATCAGAATGCTGCTTTAAGTTTCATAATAGAGCATCATTGAAAACAAATTCATGATTTCTGAATCATTGAATTATTTAATGTACTGATTTCTATGTATGCTGTAAATCGTGTACTATTTCTCACAAAATATACATTATTGGAACATAATGTAGGTACACTGTACATAATTTTCAGTATATTACAACATTTAAACATTATTTGAAGAGAGAGTTGCCTGACAATAAAATTTAACTTGTAATACATTGTCTGTGAAGGTAATTGATTATCAAATGACTCTTATACATGCTCATCTTCGTGAAACTGAAGGTCCTCAAAAAATCAAATTCACTTTGAAGATTTCTTCCTCAGACTGATGGATTTCTTTGTCTAGTGTTTCAGAAAAAAAAGAGAACAATAAATAAACAACAATTTTCCATGTAACAATAATCTAAAACATTACACTCACTGAAGTTACCTGTTTTCCTTTATATTCCCATACAGAAATTCAACCCCACCTTTACTTTGGATGCAACTCTCGGACCAAAGTATTTTGAGAAGACCCCATTTCTATTTTCACTGTTTAATTATCCTTAAATGGGAGTTATGGTCCTCCTCTGAATAAAAATGATCCTCTCTAGTCCTTACCTTTAGAAGCTTAGTGCTAAGTTGGGTTTAAATATGTCCCATTGTTCCAGAGAACATATTGAACTATAAACACTTATAATACATACATAATAAACAGACACCAGATGCTTTATAATCAAAATAGCCTATCTAAGTCTATGGCTTAGATGAGCTAACACTGAACACATGTACCCATATACAAACTTCCTTAATATACAGTATCTAAAACAAAATTAATAATATTATCAAAGAATATTATTATATATTTTAATAAATATTTATACAAAACTCTCTTCAATTTCTTTGCCTAGTTGGTTTTCAAATCAGCAAAACTTTACCTTTTTAGCAGCATTTTTTCCAGGTGATTTTTTATTGTCGTTTTCTCCCTTCAAAGAAGACACACAACACATTTGATAATCTTACTTGGTACTAGTAAATCATATTGCAGTGGAATATATTTCAGAATAAATATTTATTTGTAATATTTTGTTACACATTATGTCACATACCCAAAATCGAATGGTACACATCCTGCAGATAAAGCTATTTTTTGAAATGTTTTCCTCCCCAACACAGTGGTTTTTTTTATGAAAGTGTCTGGTGCATTCTTCACAATTCATCTACAGAAAAGCATAAAAGATTAGCAACATCACTACTGAGTCTGGGAGTACCTACCCTACCTCAAACTGCTATGATGTAGTGTGAATGGAGACAATAGACAAGGTTTGTGACTATGAAAGATTAGCTGTACCTTACATATGGTTTATTCAGACTAAAACATAGCTTACATACTTAAAATTTGTACTTTATTGTTAGTTTGTTTTGTTTTACGTCCCTGTAAGAATTTTCCCCTCATACTGAGATATCACCAACTGTTAGGTGAAGTACCACAAATTTAGACCTATTCTTAGTTGAAACATTGGACCTATGTTTTTTCATCTTTACACACCAAGTGTTTGGTGAAGGAGCGTTTACGTCTTGGGTTTGACATGGCCATGGCTCAAGTGAAGCTCATACACAATAATTAAACAAGAGGCCCATGGGCCACATCGCACACCTGAGTCACCTTGACCCTGCCATTGTTCAGCTGTTGTGATTTTTAAAAGATTTATTTTATCAATCTTTATTCCCATGAAAAATATTGTCCCCATATTGTGGCCCCAACCTAACCCTAAATGATCACAAAATAACTGAAAATGAATTCACACAACACAGAGATGCCTCAACACCAATATGACTAACATGATCTTGCTGTTCTGGATAAGATCTGCTTTGAATAGTTCAGGAAATATTGAATAAATCAGAGATTTAAAAAGTAGGTCCAACTCTAAGGTTAACATCACAAGGTCAAACTTCACAAAGTAATAAGGTCTTGCCATAAAGAACATGTGTACAAAATATAAAAGCCCTACCCTATATAGTTCAGGAGAAATTGAATAGGTCAGGTTTTATTTAAAAAGTAGGTCAAACTCAAAGGAAAAATCAAAAGATCAAGCACAATTGTGTATAGGGTATTGCCACAAAGAATCTATAGATAAAGAATCTATACACAAGATATGGAAGCCCTACCTAAAATAGTTCTGGATATATTCAATAGGTTATGTTTTCTTAAAAGTAGGTCAAACTCCAAGTTCAATGTCACAGATCATATGAAATGAAAGGTCTTGTAATAAGAAAAATATATAAGTCAAGATATGAAAGATCTGTCTTAAATAGCTCAGAGTATATTGTATAGGTCAGATTTTTATTAAAAGTAGGTCAATAGACAAGTGACACATCCATGAGTTAAGAGTTAGTTTCCTATCTAAAATAAATCTCACAAACCACACCTGAGTTAATTTATAGGAAAAAAATTATGAGCTTAACTCTTAATTCTTAAGTAACTCGCAAGTTTGAAATAGCAATTTTTTAAACTCATAAGGATCAAATTATAGCACGAACAGACAGACGGACTGGGGACAACTGGTGATCAGAAAAGCTCACTTGAGCTTTGTAGAACTTGGCTTCAGGTAGGTAGTATCATCACTCATCAGGGTGTGACATACTTTCTTTGCATCGTATAAACAGACAAATCATGTATTCTCTATGTAATATTTTCACTTGGCATAAGGTGAATTGTACCAAGTTTGACAGTCCTAACTCCAACAGTTCAGTCTGGTTACTTCCTACAAGGTTTCCTACTAAGTGATACTGCGACCTTGATCTTGAAAAACAATAGGAATCTTCCGCTCATCATGGTGATCAAATATACCAAGTTGTAATATCCTGGAACTTACGGTTCGGTCTGTATCCTGCCCACAAGGTTTTCCTACTTAGTGATACTACGACCTTGACCTTTGACCTTGAAAAACAATATGCATCTTTCTCTCCTCATGGTGATTAAATGTACCAAATTGTAAAATCCTGGAGCTTACGGTTCGGTCTGTATCCTGCCCACAAGGTCCCGACAGACAGACAGACGGAGGACGCCAAACCATAATACATCCCGTCTTCGACGGGCATATAAAAAGTAAATGAATACCTCACCTCATTATCTCTCCGTGTAACAAATCCACATGCAGGACAATGTTCTGTCAGGTACACTAAAACATTAAAGTAAGCAGCAAGTAATATATTTTATAATTTTTATTCTATTCCATGTAGCAATACAAAGTTAGAATATGTTCAGAAATATTATGTATTAATTCCCACCACCACCACCATCCCTGTTAAATATATAACATACACACCTTCAAACATCATTAAATCTGTAGCAATTCGGTTTCTCATCAAGTCCAAGTCTGCATTGGTAATGTTCGAGATGGGCTGTCCACTGAAATGTCTTTCAGCAAACTGTTAAGTAATATTAATTTTGTGATAGTAATAGCAATTGCTGTTAATACATTTATCAAGTAAAAGAAACAATGAATTTTTCAACTGGCTTATAAACTTATATTTTCTTCATTTCATCTAAAAAATGCTTCTTGAACTTTTAGAAAAATACACATACCATAAGGCAATACACTCCACAATTGAAACTATCAGTTTGCTTTGAATGCTCTCTTGTTTCCACTTTCCACTGCATGTTATCCAGCTCATTCAGAGCAATCATCCTTGCACTCATGTACGAACTTTATGAAAAATATAGATTTAACTCAATAATTATCACCTGATAAATTGTCTCCAGTTTATCTTGCAGCTATGCATGAGTTTAAAAGGGCATGGACACGATTTGAACTGAAAATTTATAAATTTTATTTTCCCATTCTTAATGTTTACAGTGCTTATCTAAGGTATTTCTAATGGTCCGCAAAGATTTGAATGTCAGTAAATGTTGAGATACAAATGAGATACAGCACTTACAATTCTTTGTTATTTAAACAAGGCTCGTGGCATGTTTTTGTTTACATATAATCTATTAGTTCAGCACTGTAAAAATGGGAAAATTAAATTTGCAAATTTTCAGTTCAAATAGTGTCCATGTTTAAAACAAAAGGAGATGTGACAAACACTAGAAACTCTTAATTAAAAAAATTCTGCTTTAAATGAAACTATTACTAGTAAATTTAACTATGTAATGAAACACATGGCATTGAGCCTTACGCTCCTTTAACACACTTTGATATAAAGTGAAGATTCTGGTAAAAGACAGATATTGACATGTACAAACTTTGATATTTGTACATTCTCAGATTTACACACCACCAATTTCTTTGAATGTCCCTGATTTGGATCCTCCTCTCATTCAATGGATTGTAGAAATAAATCAATCCCTTCTTTGGTTCAACAATCTATGTATAAAGAGAAACATACACACAAAATACAAATTAGATCATAGAAATGTAATGTATCACTCACAATGGAATGTAGACTTTCATATTATGATCCCCAGATGAAGGATCCACACAATAAAACAGACTGTGTAGAACATGTGATGTCAGATCATTTATATGATTATATTATATTTTTTGTTGAAATAAATATCAGTATTAATATTTGTAATCATGAAAAAATATATCAAACAATAATCACCACTAATGTCCAATGCTGATGTTTGATAATAGCTCCTACTATGGCTTCACATTCAAACACTTTTAGCTATAAATGTAAAAGATCAAGAACTAAAATTATTTAGGATTTAAATTACAGACAAAAGTTTTCTCAAAATATTACTACAGTGTTCAATCATGAAGTATATATGATCATTCATAAATTATATATACTTTCAGCACTTAGTCTAATAAAACTTGGTATCACTATCATGACACAGGCACTTCATCTCACATCATAAGAAATATCACCTGCATAATGTTAGACAAGGAGTTACTGTCCTATGAAAATATCACACATATCCACTTCATTTTCTTCAAATTGAACAATTACATGTTTTGTAAAGCTACCTTCTTTCGACAATTTTCCACTGAAAAAGTACCACTCATAATAGCAGTCATGGTTTGTGAAGGGTACATTGTGATCTGTTTACCCTTTTCAATTTCAGCTTGAACTATAAATGCGATGTATGCATCCATGACCTGCAAAAACAAATTATGCAACATTTTTTTGGAGTGCATAAATTAACCAGATACTCAAAATTTAAGGATGTTACTGAAAGGACTGCAAATTGAAACACTTGGAAGTACATGCTTCTAGCATTCAAATTATATATTGATATAGCTTTATTTTTCAAATAAGACAAATACTGATGTTTATGAACATTTTCATAAATTTTTTGTATCTAACCTGATCTGTCAACCAGTTCCTACAAGCTAGTGACTTAAAATCCTCATCTGTTATATTGTAGGCGGACACCTTTGCTATTATGTAGTTGGAACTTTCCCTGAGGTTCCATAGCTTCTTAACTGCATCTAAAGCTGTGAAAGTCCAAGTTTAATTATATTATCTACCAGTTCTGATATAAGTTAAGGAGATGACTAAGACATAACATATAAATTTTTAATAATATCTACAAATATTGTACATTTAACAACTCAACTTTATGACAAACGGGATGATTTCAACTTCTCCATCGTCAACTTCCCATATTTATGTAGCAATATTCCATTATCACCTGCATATGGTGTTTATATCTCTCAACTGATTCGATACGCAAGAGCTTGTTCTGTGTATGATCAGTTTTTAAATTGAGGCAGGCTACTGACAAACAAGTTACACCGGTGTTACAGGGGTTTCAACAGTCCCGTTTAAAGTCAGCACTTCGCAAATTCTATGCCTTATAATGATCTAGTTTGCCATTACAACCTATCATTGGGTCAAATGCTGTCTGACATGTTTTATACTGATTGTTAGGCTGTTCTTGGCACACTGGTTTTGACTACGGATTACTCCGTTTACCTGATCCCACCTCTGGTATATCCAGGGGGTCCATGTTTGCCCAACTCTCTAATTTTGTATTGCTTATAGGAATTATGAGATTGATAATTGATCACTGTTCGTTATCTCACCTTTCATTTAAAAGATGTAAATCCAGAACAAGTAGACGGGTATAAATGTCATACCACAAATACAATAGGATAGTGTAGAAGTAAGGAAGTACTTTCATACCCTGATCGTGGTCCATATGAGTAAGTGGATGACTCAAATCAGCCTCTCCCTCAAAATGCACTTTTTTATGGATACTTTTTGATCTCCTGTCTTTCAATTTCAATATACTCTTTGGATGTTTGGAGTCTGTAAGAACATGATTAAACTATTCAAACACTTATCTCTTCTTTTTAACTTTCCCCTGCCATTTCATTGCAAGACATGTAAGAATTAACCTTAAAATGAGAGGACAAGGTCAAATAAGGATCATTATACACCTTGTCAACTATAATAAATCTTACATAATAAACAGTTTCTGAAAAGCCAAATTTCTAATACTGTGGTTTCACCAATTTTCGTTGAGTACCAATTTTTGTGGATTTTGATCTTGAGTTGATATACAAAATAAGTGTGTTATGATGTATACTATAGAATCCAATTCAACATATACAAGTATCCTTGAAACTATGCATTTGAATAAAAACAGTAGAATTGATGCCCTCGAATATCGATAAAACCACAGTAGTTACTCATTGATGGATTTTATCCAAAAAGAAGCAGAAAATAAGATACCTTTAATTTCTTCCTGTATTGTATTCGGAACTGGCTCATGTCCCTCTATTATTATTGTTTCACTACAATTTTTGGACTTCAATGGAAGCTTTCTACTTCTTTTATTGTCCCTTTTCCGTCTGTTCACGTCTTTGAGAATTTTGACCTTTTTACATGGTAGTACATCTTTTTGTGTTACTGGTCGTTTTACAGTTTTTTTTGTCACTTTATCTACAGTTTCTTTAAAAAGTCCACTGTCCATGTACAAACTGCTTTTGAAGGCACTTAAAGCATCCTCCAACTGACAGCCCAGTGCTCTAAAAGCACCTTCACTTTGGCACAGATATGTTGCATTTTGTAAAAGTGACAGTTTTTCTCTGCACTGGATTGCCAGAGCTTTTAGAGATTTTGGGCTTTTCCTTGCTGAAGGAAGATCCATAAAATTTGAGACATCCTCTACATTTGCATCAAGACAAAATTGATTTCCATTCATGTTGCTGTTTTCCCCATCTTCTTCAAGTGTTTCAGATGGAATAGGAATTCCTATCACATGGGAGTCAATGTTGAAATATGGGGAGGAGAGATACTGGAGGGGTAAATCTTCCCAGGATGATTCTGTGTGTTTTATAACAGCAAAGATATGCTTACAGGGAAGTAATGTCCACATCCAAGCATGGCATTCACAGCTAGGCATCCCATTTCCATTGTCCATTACGACTTGGTAACCTGTTCTTTGTCCAGGGTCAGATTGACTTTTCACCTATCAGAATTAAAATATTCTATTAAACTTGAAATCACATTTTAAGAGGCCCAAGGGCCTTAATGGTCACCTGAGTATCATAGCCCATACAGGGAGTCTCATATTTGCATTTAAATCTCAATATGGAGTCCTTTGTGCACATGAATATGACCTTTCAAAATATGCACACAATTCCTATTCATTTACAGAAGAAGGAAAAATGGAAGTTTGAAACATATAATTCATTTTGACATCCCCCCCCCCAAAAAAAAACCCTGACCCATGAATTTCACAATTTACGAAGAGGACATTATGGACATCACAACCATGCATTTAATTTATCTCCCATGACTGTGACAGTAGAGAAGAAAAAGTATATTTTTATATATTTTTATTATGTGGCCATATTGGCCCTGACCAAGGGCCTGAACCCCTGACCCCGGAGCCATGAATAGAGAGCGTCACGAACATCATTATAATCATGCATTTAGTTTTTCTCATATATATATACATGTATATGGCAGTAGAGAAGATTTTCTATTATTTAATACACTTTCATTATATGGACATATTGGCCCTGCCCTAGGGCCTGAACCCCTAACCCAGGGGCCATGAATTGTGTGAATATCAATGTTTACATTATTCAGTACATTTCTATGAATTTTAGTAATCTTACACCACTTAAATGGTGTTATAATATTTACCTTATATGTTCTGTTGCCCGTAGAATTAATTTCATTTGCACTGATGGTATCTGCTAATTCCATTTTTGACATGCAGTGCTTTATGAAGCTTGGAGGTCTGTTTTTCAAAAATTATGGTACATGAGTAATATAAGACCTTCCATACACATCTGTTGCTGTGGCGTTATCCCTTATATATCTAAATAAAATAGATACTTTATAACACATCATTTATGCAACAAGAGTACCGTAAACGGTACATAATACACCCAAGAGAGGTTATGATTGAGTGTTTTTATTATAAGGTGTTTATTTTGTGACATTAATTAGCAAACATGACAAAAATGCCAAGAGTTGGAGGACTTTATTTAAAGTAGTATCATTCATCATCAAGGTCAGCAATATATTACCTCGATATGTGGGTTAACCTATAAATATGTGGATCATAGGTTTGAATCTCACAGAATTTAAATTTTTAAATGTAACAATAATGTACTTTTGCAAGGGTTTATGTAAAATATAAAACAGAAGACATTTTTTCAATGCTTAGAATCACCTATTGGTAAACATCTGAAAGAAAATGTGGATACTGGAATCATGACAACAGCATCTTCAGAAATTGTACTTTCTAACTTCTCTATAATATTTTATAATATATTCTTCTTCATGAAATCAATTACACTGAAGCAGTTTATAACATTATAAAATTAAAATGATGGCAACCACCACAAAGCGCCCTGCTTTCTGGCATTTGCTAAATTTAAGGTCCATAACTTTTTCAACAAGATGTGTTTGTAAAACACCATGTCCCAGATTGCAAGTGTTTTATAAGACTATAGAATTACCAAGGATTAGTAGATTGTTAAATTACCCTTATCTCTTTGAAACTAATTTTCTCAGAAAAACATGCTCAGATTGCAATTATTCCTGATAGAACCTACTATGGTAGTCCCATTATGAGACACTTTTTTCAAATCCCATGACATGAGTCAGTGAGAAACAGTGGACCTTTCATGCTTATGAAAAAAGGTTGGGTTTACAGTGACTATTTGTGGTCAGATGTGACATGAATTAGTAGACAAAGTTAAAATAATATATCGTACAATGCCATATGAATATTTCGTGCATAAAAGTACCAATATTACACTATACATGCATTAAAAGGCAAGGAAAAATACATGGCATTAAAAGTTCTCTACTCTATTTTGGCAAAGCTCATGAAATATTGAAAATTTTGTTTTGTTCAAGTGGATTTGAGTTCTGTGGAGGTTTGGGTATGCATGCGTGAGATGAAAATGCTTATGATATTAATCAGGAATTAAACATTCTAAGGAGTATTAATGGTAATAGGAATATGTATAGTGATAAATTTTGCAGCTTACATGGCATTATTACTTACCTGCACCTTTTCTCTCTCAACTGTCTAAATATAATCATCAATTCATCAAAATAACTTGCATGCAAAATATAACTTGGCATTCCTGAAAACAAATGTTCTATTATGCCTCATTGATTTTCATCATCATTCTTAAATCACTTAAGAAATCTTTGAAATATAATTTGTTTTTGTTAAAAACAAATGTCTCCCCAGCTCCCAAAATTGAATGTGCTCCAAATTACAACCCCCTCCCCTTAATGTACTGTATGGTATGGATGAGAAAGCATGAGCAGGAACTTAGACATTATGAACAGTACTATGTGCATTGAGGAAAAAGATTGAGAAAATATTCAACATTGATGTGACCAATGTCATTGTTGTATATGATACAAAAATAATGACTAGCTGTTATGCTGAAGTACCAGTAGGAAAGTGAACATATACCCTTGTACATATGTAAAAAGCTATAAAACACTCCTCTTTGATCCACTGTAAATTGTAGGAAAATATTAGATCCCTGATTAGACCGATGTGAACATCATAAAATGATAATGAAGTATTCTACAAAATTTCAAGGTTATCCAATATGCCATATTGGAGGAGAAGTGTTCACAAGCTATTTTACACCCCCACCCCTCTTAGATAACAATTGTATCCTCCTGTCCTGACAATATGCACATCTACAAATGAGAGTGAAGCATTGTACAAAGTTTCAAATTTATCGAATAAGCCTTAAAGGAGGAGAAGCGTACACAAGATTTTGTGACAGCCAGACAGATTGACAGAAAGTACAAACACAATATGTCTCCCCCTGGAAGAGGGGAAACATAATAATTGCTAATAATACATTTTGTCCTTGCTAAAGGGACATGAGATATTTTCATTCAATATTATTAATTCTGAAATCATGTGAATTTCAATGTTTAATGTTTATATGTTTCCAGACATAAAGATAATGAAACAAGAAAATCCATGCACATGCATTTAACAAATAAAAGAACATTACATTAGAAAATTAAACTTGGGCTTACTTTAGCATCATTGTGGGTAAATACTGATGTACAAGGCTTGATATCATTCCTGAGACATTGTTGTTCTTTCGTTGCTCTAAAAACTGATACTTGAAGACTTTATTCTGTCTCTCCAGACCATTGTTTGTATTCACCAAGAGTCCTGATCCATACCTCTGGGACCAAACCCACCGCTACATATGTAAGTACAAGCCATTGATCAGTACTGCACAGTACATAGTTGAAATATTAATTGGTTTTATTAACAGTAAATGCCTCCCCAGCATCCCAAATTGAAAGTGCTCCAAATTACACCCCCTCCCCCTTACTGTACTAAATGATATGGAAAAAAGTGCACCGCCACGGCACATGATACGCCCGTCACATATTGTTAACAGTATAGATTGTACCTATTAAAACATTTTTTTTTATATGTCACAGTGACCTTAAAGTAGGATGCGACACACCTTCTACCTAAGATGCATTAGTTGACCAATTTTGGTGATTCTAGGTCTAATAGTTTTCAAGTTATGAGCCGGACAAGTTTTTGCCATATATGGCCATATCTTCTTAATGAAAAGTCACAGTGACCTGGTTTTAATGTGCGACACACCTTCTACCCAAGATGTATCTACAGACAAAGTTTGATGATTCTAGGCCTTGTAGTATTTAAGTTACGGGTCGGACACGAAAAAGCTAACAGACAGACGGACAGACGGATATCTTCTTAATGAAAAGTCACAGTGACCTGGTTTTAATGTGGCCAATGTAATATACCCTTGAACATGAAAACGCTATAAAATGCTCTTCTTTGATCCACTGTAAATTGTAGAAAAATATTACATCCATGGGTCATAACAATGTGAACATTATTAAATGATAATGAAGCACTGTACAAAATTTTAAGTCTATCCAATAAACCATATAGGAGGAGAAGTGTTCACAAGATTTTGTGACAGACAAACAGAAAGATGGACAGACAGACAGACAAAAAGTATATAACATAATAATTTAACTGATTAAATCACCACTATTAATTGGAATATCAGTACTTTAAAAAACCTTTTTCTCAGTCATCCAAGTTTTTGTGAACCAGTTCCTTAGGCGATTGTTCCGGGCCCAAATATCGGAACTTTGCAAGTTCATGATGGCCTCTGTGTACTCCTTTTCTGATGATGCATGAGCACAACTCCTCAGCATTCCCAGCACGCGGTCTTTGCAATCAGTAAGACCGTTGTCTGTCTTGCTGACCCATCTAATCCAGCTTTGTTCTCTGTGAAAATCACAGATAAAAACAAAGCTTTCTGGAAAAAATAAAAATCAACATGTGGGAATAACAGTTGGTAATTCAAATGTCATTAATTTAATGTCACCAATTAAAATAGTTATATACATTACATAAATAATTATTTTCTGTCAATTTACTTTAACTATACAGGGAGAAGTTTTACTTTCATACGAAAATTCAAATATCCTAGTATTCACTGCATTCTTATTGCCTCTAAATCAATTGAATTTTCATTATAAACTTACTGAAAAATAAAAATTAACCATCATACCAGGAAAAATTTCCTCAATTGCAACAATTTCTCTTTCACAAAAATCTGTCATAAAAAACTTGGGTTCCCAGTACCACTCTGCTGGCCTGTCTGGTGCATTATGGAGCCAGGTTTTTATTGTCTGTAGGCCTTGCATTATTGATCTCTTCGTCTCGTGCTGAACAATAAATTCAGCCACTACACTGTACCCTACGTTGGTTTTGACAGCAAGGAAAAACAGTGGCAATGCATACTTTGTGGTTCTGTAGGTTGCATCTAGCAAGCACAGGGAATTTCCATACCTGCAACAAAATTCATTCTAAAGAATAGCAAGTCACAAGTAAAAGAAAACAAAACAAATCAAATGCAAACATTTATCTTACATCTGTTACATTATGGTAAATCAGTATTTGAAAGACTGAAATGAAATCTTCAACACTGACAGATTTTCTTAACAATATTTGAATAAAAAATGAATCACAATTACATAATTGCTACCTTAAACAATCAATCAAAACACCTGACAGTTTTAATAAGTTTTATTAATTCAAACCTGTACAATAGATGACGTTGAAATTCACTCTGGTGACAGAAGAAAAAATTTATTGTCTCTGTTGTCTGTATTTGAGGATAGACCTCATCATCATCATCTTGCTCCACACAATCTATGTTCCTCAAAATATCTCTGTCAGTTGGTGCAGAGTCAGAGGCAGGCATAAAGATGAAATTATCCTTTGGATAATTGTCTTGCCACTCTGCTACCTTTTGCAGGAGATTTTCTTGATCTATCCTTGAGTATCTACATCAAAATGACAGTATTTTCTTCTCTTAAAGTGTTGAATGTTTTCCATCAAGCACAACTAATTAGTTGTATAATTTGTCAAAATGAAAATTACATTACTAGTAAATTAAACTTTCAACATGTTGAATTACCTCAACCTCAGCTGGGCAAGGTAGATTTGTGTCCTGATTGTTTCGTCTGTTGGATAGTAGGCAGCATCGGACAATGCAGGACGCTTAATATCTTTAAAGAGCAAGGTATCAACATACACACGCAAATGTCTTCGCATCTCTGAAACACTTGTCACACCATGCCCAACAAGTTCACCAAGTTTATCTCGAACTTCCTTGGACAGAGGATTCATGAAGCCTGCCAGCTGAAAATTAATTGATTTACATATCAATTCTATATAGAAGGACAATTTTATCAACATCTTGTTCCTGTAATTCTGAAAAAAATATCTTCCTTGGTATGGATGTGACCTCTCTGTATGAATGGAGTGCCAAATTAACATAAACTCAAACAATTAAAAATATGTTTACTTATTTGAATACATGTATAGCATCATTTCAAATGCTACATCCAATAATTGAATCAATACTCATATTAATTGAATTGATGAGAGCAATAATTGATTTGATTTGTGTATAAATTCTATTAATTCTCTCATCAATTCAATTGATGTGCATATCAACATGGTGTATATTAATCACTCACAATATTTAATTTGGAGCTTGGTATAAATCATTTGATGATCTCTTTCATTCAATTGAAGACATCTTTGACTATTTAGTTTTACATTTACAATGAATGCATGTGTATAAGGAATCAATGCACACATCAATTCTTTTAAAGAGAGCAACAATTGAAAAGATCATTGATTCTATTGTGATTATGTTGAATTGAAGACATTTATTATTAAATGATTGCTCTCACTTCCAAAGAATCATTGTATGCATCGACTGAATTAAAGATATCATTAATTCAATTGAAGGAAGCAATAATTCAATTATTGCACTCAGCAATTGAATTGATGTATGCATTTAGCTATTGCTCTTTTCAATTAAATCATAGTGTGCATCAATTCAAATGCGATTTCATTTGAAAAGAGCAACAAGTAAATTATAGCAATGAATGCTATCAACAATTCAATATTAATACATGTTTAATATGTGCTTCAACCTAAAAATATGTATTTTTGACTTACTTGTCCGGTAAGATGTGTTGACTCGTGATCTTCACTCTTTGGAAGCAAGATATAAATCCGTCTCTGTTTTTTTACTTTGTCAGGAACGTCTGAAATGTCATCCCTCAGATGTTCACTTGCTTTTCTTTTCAGTTTTTCTGTGTTTTTCTGCACCTATCCAAAATTACAAAAAATTTGTAATCTGTTAAACAAAAATGATGCATATCTATGAATTGAATCAACCCATTGATTCATAATCCAAAATAATTTTTCTTAAAAATGAAATGGTCATACAATTTCACACATTTTACCTGATAGTCATGGAAGAATACAACATCTTTCATGATTATCTTGGCCTGACATCCTTTTTTCTTTGAAGCCTGGAGTAACTTTTTACGTTTCTTTGGGACTGGATGGTCACCCTGTAGAGTAGACATATATATTAATCAACTCATGTTTTAAATTATAGAAATTGTATGGGTGTATAAGTGACCTTTCATGAGGGGATCTGACAGACTGACCTGGGGATCTGCTAGACTGACCTTTTAATAATACATACTATAGGTGACATAGACACCACATAGAAATTGTATGGTGTATAAGTGATATTTCATGAGGGGATCTGACAGACTGACCTGGGGATCTGCTAGACTGACCTTTTAATAATACATATTATAGGTGACAGAGACACCATATAGAAATTGTATGCTGTATAAGTGACCTTTCATGAAGGGATCTGTCAGACTGACCTGGGAATCTGCTAGACTGACCTTTTCATAATACATACTATAGGTGACAGAGACACCATATAGAAATTCTATGGTAAATAAGTGATATTTCATGAGGGGATCTGTCAGACTGACCTGGGGATCTGCTAGACTGACCTTTTCATAATACATATTATAGGTGACAGAGACACCATATAGAAATTGTATGCTGTATAAGTGACCTTTCATGAGGGAATCTGTCAGACTGACCTGGGAATCTGCTAGACTGACCTTTTAATAATACATATTATAGGTGACAGAGACACCATATAGAAATTGTATGCTGTATAAGTGATATTTCATGAGGGGATCTGACAGACTGACCTGGGGATCTGCTAGACTGACCTTTTAATAATACATATTATAGGTGACAGAGACACCACATAGAAATTGTATGCTGTATAAGTGACCTTTCATGAAGGGATCTGTCAGACTGACCTGGGAATCTGCTAGACTGACCTTTTAATAATACATACTATAGGTGACAGAGACACCATATAGAAATTGTATGCTGTATAAGTGACCTTTCATGAAGGGATCTGTCAGACTGACCTGGGGATCTGCTAGACTGACCTTTTAATAATACATACTATAGGTGACAGAGACACCATATAGAAATTGTATGGTAAATAAGTGATATTTCATGAGGGGATCTGTCAGACTGACCTGGGAATCTGCTAGACTGACCTTTTCATAATACATATTATAGGTGACAGAGACACCATATAGAAATTGTATGCTGTATAAGTGACCTTTCATGAGGGGATCTGACAGACTGACCTGGGGATCTGCTAGACTGACCTTATAATAATACATACTATAGGTGACATAGACACCACATAGAAATTGTATGGTGTATAAGTGATATTTCATGAGGGGATCTGACAGACTGACCTGGGGATCTGCTAGACTGACCTTTTAATAATACATATTATAGGTGACAGAGACACCATATAGAAATTGTATGATGTATAGGTGACCTTTCATGAGGGAATCTGTCAGACTGACCTGGGAATCTGCTAGACTGACCTTTTCATAATACATATTATAGGTGACAGAGACACCATATAGAAATTGTATGCTGTATAAGTGATATTTCAAGAGGGGATCTGTCAGACTGACCTGGGGATCTGCTAGACTGACCTTATAATAATACATACTATAGGTGACATAGACACCACATAGAAATTGTATGGTGTATAAGTGATATTTCATGAGGGGATCTGACAGACTGACCTGGGAATCTGCTAGACTGACCTTATAATAATACATACTATAGGTGACATAGACACCACATAGAAATTGTATGCTGTATAAGTGACCTTTCATGAGGGAATCTGTCAGACTGACCTGGGAATCTGCTAGACTGACCTTATAATAATACATACTATAGGTGACAGATATTACATGTATATGTAAATTGTAATGTGTAAAGTATAATGGTGTATAAGTGACCTCCATGTCGCTCCATGTAGCATTCATTTAAAGTATATAGTTTTACCTTGAGGAGAGACTCCCTCCTTTCTTTCATTTCATTCTTCTTCTTTTGGTGTTTGTCTTTCCCAAAAATACAGTGTCTTTCGCACCTTGCCAGAATAACGAATGGTGTTCCATCATAAGGGACAATACAGGGATCTCCTAAATCACTAAAGCGAACCCGAGACTTCTCGTTAATAACTGCAAAGACAATCAATACTTGAAAGAACAACTGTAGATTTCTATACAGATCCTTTTTAAAACAAAAACACATTTTCATTTGAATTATTGCTTGATCAAAATTAATAGTTCTGAATTAGACTGTCTATGAATGCTATTACTACTCCATTTCACAATAAATTAACATGTCTGATGTATATGAAGGCCCTATTTTCCAGGAGGAGAGAAGGAATTAAAAAAAAAATCCTGTTAAAAAAGAACCCTCTGAATTTGTTTTCATAAAGATGCCGATGCGTTTCGGCAATTTATACATCATAATGATTTAGACTACACCCCCTGCAAGTAGTAGTATATCAATCAATTAAGAGGATGCATATTTATTATTTAATTTTCCACAATCTGGAAGACAAGCTCCTGGATTTTTCAGATTTTATAGGGCTTGAAATATGTCTCCTATGTAGTCATTTTTACTATTTTTAGTCACCTTTAATGAGGTGAAATTAATACAATAACACAAATTTTAAGGGGTTTTTTTTGGGGGGGGGGGGGATATATAAATTCTCTCAGTAAAAGTAACTTGTCAGATAATTATGTCGACTTGTCAATTCTTTATGTTGCCTTGTCAGATCTTTTTTGTTGTCTTGTCACTTATGAGATATCTTATAAAACATATAAGGTATCTTTTATGCTTTATAAGACATCTTATAAAAAATAAATTTATATTTAAAGAGATCTTCTATTTTTTATAAGATATCTCATAAACTTTATAAGATATCTTGTTTGATATATAAGATATTTTATAAACTTTATGAGTTTATAAGATATCTTATGAGATATCTTATACACTGTAAACTATATGAGATATCTTATAAAATTTATAACATATCTTACTGAAAATATATAAGACATCTCATAAATTATATAAGATATCTTTTTAGAGGAATAAATATGAATATGGCTTGCCATATGCAATAATTCAGAATTGAAGATATCATTAATTATTTTGAAAACATCGTTAATTGAATTGTTGCGCGCATCAAATAAATTGAAGATAAACAATAAATTAAAATATCTTATCATTGATTTCTCCGACTGGAAAAATGTATTGCTTCATGGTTTATTTTTTTTCTAAACAAGAGACCATGATTTACCTTAAATTTGAAACTTTTAGGGGGGGGGGCTCTCTTAAATCCGCCACTGGGTAACACTTGAGATTTGGATAGGGGGGGGTATGCGCGGATTCAAGACCAGGATATCCCCCTCCCAAGATTTGTGTATGCGGTGGCGATTTCCACGTACAAAAAGTTTATACAGTTCAATATTTTAGATGACTGAAAATTAAGCTGTCCTGACTTTAAATATTTGCATACATGAAAAAGAATGTTAATTTTCAATATAAACCTAGATCTACCTATTTCTGGCCTTCCGAAGTGCGCTTCCTTTTTCCCAGAAACATATGTGATGGAGGTCTCTACCTCATACGCTTTTCGAACATTCTCAGCTTCCTCTAAAGTTCTCACCCATCCACACAATCCGTCCTCTGACACAGGTGTCCATAATGTTTTCCACCTCTCCGGGTTCATGATTCTCTTAGAACCATTACCATGTGCTTAAACAATACTCGTTAACCATCGGTAAATTCCGTTCCGCTGTATGCATATTCATAAGTTATGACGCGGTCGGTCTGCCGGATTACTTCTAACGCCTACCGGGAAAAAACCGACAAATATCGACCATTTTATTTATTGTCGGGTTCGACTTGCAGCCGTGACAAAATGGCGAAGCGATTTGGGCAGACGACTGCAACCAATCCGTACACCTCGCCCTTTACTCCGTTCCTTCGTAAAAAGTTAAGTAAAGGGCGAGGGGTTCCGTTTGTACTGCAACACAAATAGACGAGAAAAGGCTAAAAGTTAATTCAGAGGTAATGTAAAAGCGGCTAAGATCCTTAGGGACTATCTGAAGGAACAGGGCCAAAATGAAGAATTTGAGGCCTATGATGCAGTAAGTTGTATGATATAGATCCCCACATATACAGTTAGAGGTCTTCGCCTCGCCCGATACGGGTTTTCTTTTCACACCATGTATTTTTCCGTATCAGGTCACTAAATAACTGTAACTAATAATATAATGAGAGCAATATTGAGTTACTGTTCTCTCTCTCTCTCTCTCTCTCTCTCTCTCTCTCTCTCTCTCTCTCTCTCTCTCTCTCTCTCTCTCTCTCTCTCTCTCCCACACACTCATACAATGTTGTATATGCAAATTATATATACATGAACAATTCATGTACCTAAATGATTTTCTGATTTACAAATCTGCAATACTCTGACCAGTAAATCATACGGTATAAGGATTCATGCACAATACAGGGTGCATATTATACTCTGATACTTCCCCTGATTGAAGATAGCTGATCTGCACGGGCTAAGTGTGTCGCAGTCTGTACAATGGATAATGTTGTTTACTGTTGGAATACAAATAGAGTTTGTCGTTTTGTTTCATGGATTATGCTAATAAAGGGAGTTTTACTACTACTTAGAGTATTTTCGACAAGTGTACACGTACATTTGCGGCCCTTTACAGATATTACGAGTAGACCCAGGTAAATAGTCGCCCGCATTCGATGCGTTTTCATGGCGAGCATACATGTCATGTACATACGGTAGTATTTATGTATTTGCATTTTGCTTGAAGTAAGTGTGAATGGTATAGATTTTATACCCTTTGCTTATTCAATTTTATTAATAGATGAAATATTTCTCCGCGATTTTGTATAGTTTGACATATTTACTGCAAATGTACGTACATTCACGTGAAGAAAAGCCATTCGAAATTTATTTATCCAAAGCTTTTAGAATGATTTACTACTGTATAATATGTGTATTGTAATTTTGAGCACTGCATGGTGTTCCAAAACGTGATTTCATTTATTCTTGATGTCATATAAATTAGTATCGGAGATGTACGCGTTACCTCCGCACAGGTAAATCGAAGACACTGATGTGAAGTGAAGTAAAGCAAAACTCGCCCCCTTATATACCACGCCAACCTCGGTACATATAACAATAGAATATCCAACTAATATGGCGGATAAGCAGAGAAATATGGCGGACACATAGAATTCTACTATATTTATTACTCCATGTCAGCTTTAAACAGGTATCTAAACGCTCCAACACATCTGAATTTTTTTTTTAACCTTATTACAAATCCCAAATTTTCCGATCCCAATGAGTGCTTTAAAACGACAATATCTGGAATAAAAGTTTCCGGAAAAGGTTCAGTGAATCATTACCTTTTACTTGAAAATAGAAGGTGAAAATAACGAACATTTATCAATCTCATAACTCCTACAAGGAATAAAGAATAGATGGTTGGGCAAACACGGACCATAAGACATACCAGACATGGGATCAGGTGCCTAGAAGAAGTAAGCACCCCCTGTCGAACGGTTACACCTGCTGTGAGCCCTATGTCTTGGGAAACAGAGTAATCCGTAGTCAAAATCAATGTGTTAAGAACGCCCTAACAATCGGCATGAAACACGTCAGACAGCATTTGACCCAATGATAAGTTGTGTTGGCAAACTAGATCATTATAGCGAATATAGAAGTTGCGAAATGCTGACTTTAAACGAGACTGTTGAAACCCCTGTAACAACTTGTTTGTCAGTAGCTTGCCTCGATTTAAAACCTGATCATACGCAGAACAAGCTCTTGCGTATCGAATCAGTTGAGATAGGTAAACATCACATGCAGGTGATAATGGAATATTGCAATATAAATATGGAAAGTTGACGATGGAGAAGCTGAAATCATCCCGTTTGTCATAAAGTTGTTAGTTTGCCGTCAGTATCCATTTTCAATTAAATATCTAGGTACGAAGCAGATGTGGAGGACTCTGTCTAAATCATTACCTTTCCAAACTGTACAACAGTGTATTTCCCTCTTTCCGGCAATGGTGTCGTCTCCTTATGAGTGAAGGATTCTTAAGAGGGACGTTAAACAATATGCAATCAATCAATCATATAATGTGATGGATTTGAAAAACTAATGAATCAGTTGTTTAAATCCCAGACAGTTAAATATCTCTATAGCTGGATCTAAGTCCGTGTTTGCCCAACTCTTCCTTTTGTATTCTTTATAGGAGTTATGCGATTGATCACTGCTCGGTATCTTCATCTTTTCATAAATTGATATATAACTTTCAACAGTAATTTTCCTTTATGAAAGGTGAAGATAATTTTCATCAGCTATGAATGTTGACGTATTATATTGCAATTGAATTCCGTTTACATACAAAGTATTATTCATTGGTTCAACTCCTTGAAGTGTCCTTTGACCGGTCGCGGTAGCTCAGTGGTAGAGCGTTCGCATCGTAACCAGGAGGTCGTGAATTCGAGGTTCGCTCATACCATGGATGCGTCTAACATAGGTAGTGATTATCACTTCGCCAAACACTCAGCATTCATGGGTCTTTGGAATATGACCTTAAAAACGGAGGTCCAGTGTCGTGGCAGGCGTTGACACGTTAAAAAACCTCACTGCTACAGCCGTAAGCGCTAATCATAGGTCTGAATTTGTGGTACTTCACCTACAACTGGTGACGTCTCAAATTGAGTGAAAAATTCTTGACTTTATGTTAAATCAACAAACAAAACAAGTGAAGTTTAATCTAGCAAATCTATAATCTGAATCGTTTAAAATCAGCATTTCGCAAATTCTAAGTCATTTTAATGATCTCATTTGCAAATACAAGATGTCACTGTATTGAAAGCTGCCTGGCGTGTTTCATATCAATTGTTAGACCGTTCTTTACATAATGATTTTGACTACGGATTACTTCGTTTACCTGATCAGGATATGGGGCTCACGGCAGGTGTGACCGGTCAACAGTATACGCTTCCTCCTTCTAGGCACTTGATCCCACCTCTGGTATATCCAGGGATCCATGTTTGCCATTCTCTTATTTTTCGTCGGGAAAACTCCATGTCTGCCATCCACTGTCTCTGCGAGCTGTCATCAGATCTTCATATTTTACTCTCTTTCTTTGACTTCTACTAGGTCTATCATTATAAACTCTCCTGGTGATCATGTCGGGTCGAAAGTTTATTGGGACAATATTAGGAAACTACAGTTCCTTGCCTAGATCTACTTCTATCTGCCAGTCTGTAGCTTGGTTTAACATTCTTGACGCCTTTCGTTTCGTTCTCTTTTCTCATTTGTTCCCCCTCCTTCACATTCTGGATAAGTTTGTTTCTTACCTCTTTCCTTTGTCGTTTCATTACGTCGGCTAATTTCTAGAGGAACAGGCCTGGATTTCTCGAAAGAAATTGAAGTCAAAACTTGGACTTAAGTCTGTTCAAATAACAGAAAACTAAAACTTAAGTTTGAGATTATTATTTGTTTAGAAATCCTAGCCTGAGTAAGAGAGATAATCCATCCTGAATGTGTGTGCTTTAAAATGTTTGTTTTCCTCACAAGAGACAGTGTTGTGTTTCTGAAAGGTTCAACTTGTGCAGGTTTGTAGATGTTCGTAGAACATCGAACTGATCTTAGAAGGAAATGTAACTGAGAGTACTGACACCGCCATACTCCCGATCATGTAAGGGACCGTTGCTCAAATGTCCATCTCAACCATGCACATGTGAGCTTATAAATATAAAAATATTGTCTTTGCTTGGAAGTAAATCACAGGTGCGTGAGAAGGTAATGTTTGCACCTCATGTGTCTGGTCTATGTGTTTTTCTGAGCTTGATATGGAATTCTCTTAAACCTTGATGCAAGGTATAAACTTACAGTTACAACAAGAAACTGTTTCTTGATACCCAGCGATTGATGAGATTTGGAAACGAGTTTGGGTATAACAGTTTTATGGGGGAAACAAAGTTCATTACGATGTAATGGTGAGTTTATATAAGGATATATTCCAAGAATATCCTACCGTATTCAATATACTAATTTGTCTGCTTTTGTTTATAGCATTAACAGGGGATGCTTACTCCTCCTAGACACCTGATCCCACGTTTGTCCAACTCTCTGTTTTGTATTACTAGATTGATCACTGTTCGTTATCTTCCCCTTTCATTAATAGGCATATTGGATCAATATTTAATAACTTTCTTCTCGAACTTTCCGCAATCTGTCTCTGTAATTCTCCTCTGTAACTTTCCTCGGTAACTTCTCTCTAATGTACAATGATCAATAACAGAACTCCCATGAGAAATACAAAATAAAGAATTGGGCAAACTATAACATTCCTTCTTTAATTTTCATCGATAACTCCTCTCTTTAAATCTCCTTTGTAATTTTCCCACTGCAACTTCTCAGTAACCTTCCTCTGTAAATATCTCGTGTTTAGAACCATTTCAATCATGAATCATCCCTGCAAAACATCATTTCATCTCAATGCTTTAATACAGGCGGCATTCAAGCCTCATATAAAGACATCACAGACACGGGCAAGTTCTGACTATCAGTCCTACAGTCCTATCCAAACCATAAATTTTCATTTCAAATTTTTAAAAAATAACTTGAATGCACCTAAATTACTTGTATTTATGAAAAGTTTGATTAGATGGGTGTTACTGAATTTAGAGTTTCCATCATATCTGTTGATATAAAGTTTATAATGCTGTGTAAGTATTTGTAAGGGATTTCAAGCTAAATAAACAAACAGGTTTATGGAGATTGCTGTCTTTTTACTCACTGTGTTATAAATTTCATAAAGAACATAACGGGTGCCTTAATCATTCACTGTATTTGATTTGCAGTCCAAAAGAAGGCAAAAGTCATTCTCATTTCCTGATACAATTTATTGTGAAAAGTTTTATTTTGAATACATGCACTGATCAAATGGAAATAATTGTGAAAAATCAATCGGGATATCGAAAATAAATAAGATTAAAAACTGTAGCAGATTCACACAGAAAGTGTTGCGGATTCACACAGAAACTGTAGCGGATTCACACAGAAACTGTAGCGGATTAACACAGAAACTGTAGCGGATTCACACAGAAACTGTAGCGGATTCACACAGAAACTGTAGCGGATTCACACAGAAACTGTAGCGGATTCACACAGAAACTGTAGCGGACTCACACAGAAACTGTAACGGATTCACACAGAAACTGTAGCGGATTCACACAGAAACTGTAGCGGATTCACACAGAAACTATAGCGGATTCACACAGAAACTGTAGCGGATTCACACAGAAACTGTAGCGGATTCACACAGAAACTGTAGCGGACTCACACAGAAACTGTAACGGATTCACACAGAAACTGTAGCGGATTCACACAGAAACTGCAGCGGATTCACACAGAAACTGTAGCGGATTCACATGTAGCGGATTCACACATAAACTGTAGCGGATTCACACATAAACTGTAGCGGATTCACACAGAAACTGTAGCGGATTCACACAGAAACTGCAACGGATTCACAGTGCGCCGAATTTTCTGGCCTGTGTTATTTATCATGTCTGAAGTCTTAAGTAATTACTATGTATTGTTATGCTTATAAGGTCGACACGCAGTAATAATCGCAATTGTCTTGGTAATTGTCACTCTTACATTAACCCGTGATCACTTTCAGTATCGTGTTACAGAAGGCAGTAAAGTACACACAAAGACCAATCTTTATATCTACTGTTCTATGTCGTTGATCTTTTACTTACATTAACAGGCAAGTGCCAGGCCTGTGTAATATCCAAGTTGAGTTTGTCGGACAGGGTCCTGTCAATAGTGCGATGCCTGTGTTACAACCGTAAGTATGTTTGAAAAATGTGCGTGTGTGTGTGTGCGCGCGTGTGTGTAGATAAAATCCGATGATCAGATGTGTAACTTTTGATTTTCTTTACGAGGTTAAACCACTTTCACTTGAGTTATTTTTTTCAATTCATATAAATGTTCTGATTCATACGTGAAAGGTGAAGAAAAATACATGCCTGATCCTACATCTGGTATATTCAGGGGTCCGTGTTTGTCCTTCTCTTCATTTTGTTCTTCACAGGATGTATGAGGTTGACAAGCATATCAATGCAAAATTATTAAATTCAATCACTGTTCTTGATAACTGCCATTTCGGCAAACAGCCACATAGATCTACATGGAAACAATCTTGAACAGAAACCAATACACCAAATAGAGATGGTTTATGTCAATATCAAAATTACTCAATTTTATAAATTTTATACAATTATTAACATTTTTGAAGTCAATACGATGAGAGGTACAAAATTCACCGACCACGGAGGGCTAGAGAGCAAGCGATGAGAGAGGCCGGTTTTGCTTATTACATGATTGAATGATTTAAAACAACGAAACTGGTTACTAGGGCTTACTACAGATGACCTGGTCGGACAGATTTGTTTACAGTTACAGTGCAAAACCTAATGAAAGGTGATGAGAGACACGAGTTTTCATTAGACGACCAAAAGTAATAACTAATCGTATCAATATGTGATTTCCCAATTTATTTTTGGAAAAGAAATCCAATGTTATATCCATGTTGAAGGCCTTTGGGGATGAATAGAACGTTCTATATTTTCTACTTTGTTGGATATCAGACAATCACAAAGTTAGGAATTATTCATTCATATAGTGAAATGTATTCTTCGACCATTTTCTGTTTTTGCTGGCCTTTTCTGTGTTTGCAAAAAGCAGTTCTTCCTGAAATTGCATGTTATCAAGGTTGTTGAAATATTTCTAGGATTTGTAATCAAAGATCAAATCTCTCATGGAGTCGTCATACGTGTGGACGTATGACTGGTCAACAAGGGAAGCTTATTCCTCTAGTATGTCCAGGGGTCCATGTTTGTCATCTTAATTTTGTATTCCTTATAGGATTTGTATCATTATGTACAAATACAAAAGCCTTAATAATTTGAGAGAGAGGTTAGAGAAAGAGAGATAAAAAAGCAATGAAAATATTTCGTTTTATCTGTTCCAATGGGCATCATTAGTTTCAGATCATTACCATTTTTTGTAAGATATAACTTTTTTGTTTCATAGAAAAGCTTTAAATATGATATTGCAAAACGCACATTCAGGTTTTTTTCTCTGTATACCTTGTTGTATAAATATAATACTTAACCAAAGGAAGAGGGTAATTTGTACCCTTAATTTTTTCTTCTTCAAATATGCCTTTAAAATTGTACGAATTAGTTGAAAATGTGTTCTTTGTTTTAAATAAACTTCAAAATACTCTAGAAATGATTGGACACAATCACATTCTCACAGTACATGTTCTATTGTTTCCTTCTCACTGTGACAAAAAGTACATATCTTTGTGTTCATTTTTTTTTTTAAAGTAATGAGTTTGTTGCCAAAAATTGTGTTAATTATTCTGTATTGGAACCAGTTTACTGGGTTTCTCTTTGTTATCACGAAAGGTAATTTGGGGAATCTTTTCCTCCATATTATCTATATGTTAGAGTTCGCTCCATATTGTTTTACCTGTTGTCATTGAGAAATTTTTGTTCAGAAGTTCTTGATAGAATTTATGAGCTTTATAGCTGTTTGTTTTCTTCACTTGTTCATGTACAAAGATAAAACTTCAAAATATCGATTCTCATTACCCCTGAAAAACACTAACTCTTATCTTTAGGAATAAACTGTTCATAATATCTACCTGTTTTTATACACAAACTACGTCTACGTGGGTTCTATGTCTTACTTTGACAAGATCAAATCCTTCACATTTTTATTTGCATATTCATTCATATCTATAATGTTACAAAAGTGTTGTTAAATGGAAAATCACGTTCTCAATGCTGCGGTCCTTTCTACTCCTCGTTCTGTTAGACCATTCGGCAAACTTCGGCCGATTCCGGTACCCTCCGAGATGATCCGAGTGACTGTTAGACATCCTAAGGTGGCAGGGGACAGTTTCTTTGGTTTTGAAACATGTGGATAGGGGGTATACACCAAAGTCAGATTATGACAAACTAATGAAAAATCACATTTCCCTTTTATGTCAATACTTGTATTTCATATTAGTGTAGTTAATAAATTATGACCCTAAATTACATGTAATCTATAAATACTGGTGCTGGTGCACAAAACATGCTCTGAGCAGGTTCCCCTTTTTTGCTTTGATTTTCCCTCATTTGGGCTAATCCGCACCACCCCGACACCATCACAGTACCAAACATGGGGATTTAGACACTGTGCACAATCAAGAACCCTGTCTGCCCTTCTCAAAAATCTACCTCTCATATGGGGCCATCCACCTTACCTCACAGCTACAGACCTTTTGCTAGACCCTGTATGTTTTCACCGGAATTTCTTCAGCAACTGACCACGTGTCTTAGTTTCGTATTTGCACCCATCTATATGCTAGGAATCATGGTGACACCTACATGTTGTATATCAACATTTTTATTAAGCACTCAGCTACATTTGACATGCATCCTAAAATTATTGTATACATTTTTACACATGTAATATCACTTCAAATATGGGGTATTTCCATTTTTTGAAAAAAGTTGACCGGGCCTATAGTGCGAAACTGTCCCCTGCTACCTAACCTCTCTTCTGTTCTTCTGTCGATCGCGATAGATTAAAGAACCTAGTGTCAATTTTGATTTTTATCTTTAATTAGACTGACGGTGTGTAAATGTGATTAAACAGATAAACGAGGAGGGTCTGTTTTGACAGTTGTATATATTTACTCCTAAACAATGGATTCAGACAACTTCGCGGAATCTTTGTGGTAAATGGATTAAGACCTTAACGTATAGTTAACCATTGTTTGTGTATATGTACGTAAAATATTAGTTTCGTCACAATGACTTTTATAAAACACACCGCAGACATTCAATACTATATGAAAGATGGGGAGCAAAACGGACACAAGGACAAAACGCTTCAAAATGTATGTATTGATATTGTAGAATTGAGTATTACAGGAAAGTGATTATTTGTTAATATTTGCGTTGAATTTGAACTATTTTCCTGTCTGCAATATACCCAGTTCAATCAGAAAAATTAAGTAAACTGGAAGATTCACTTATCAATCGTACTACAGGAATAAATAGAACTGACCTTTAAGTCTTGGTTCATTTTCTTTCAGTCTTGAAAGGATCTTGGGACCAGCTGGGGTCTACAAGCGTGCGTTCTATGACGACAACTACATAGACAGGATGAGTTACTATTACACTAACATGTTTCTACTCTTCTACGTAATGCTGTCCGTCACGGAAGAATGGTTCAAATTTCCTGTGAAGTGTTTTTGCCCTGTGACCTTCACAGAAGAGGAGGTTCTCTACACGACCCATCTCTGTTGGATTGAAAAAATGTTCTTTGTTCCCTGGAATAGGACCATTCCAAGTGATTACGACATTCGACAACTGGAGATGCAGATCCAGTACTACCAGTATGTGCCGGTTGTGTGTTTGATGATGGCTTTTCTCTTTTATCTCCCCAGGCTCGTATGGAAACAGTGCACAAACTCAAGCGGGTTGAAGCTGAAGAAGTTGATCGAACTGGCGAGATCGTACCAGCTGGAAAACGACAATGCCCTGTTTGAGAATGAACTGAAGTATCAGTACGGTCTGATCACTACTGATCCTTACAGTGAAGAAAGAAGACAAGAAGTTGTCAAGATCCTTTGTGAGTATATCGACTTGTACTGTTCCAAAGTGGAGCCTTTCAGAGCAGGTGTACTACCAAAATTAAGAGAGCGATTTGGAAGTTTGTGTTATCTTGGAATCGGCAGACATTACGGAAACTTTTTCCCTTCGCTTCAGATCGGTGTACGAGTTCTGTACTTCCTTAATGCTATCGGTCATCTGTGGTTTCTGAACGCTTTTATTGGAAATGAGTTTGCTTTCTATGGATATGAGGTCATAAAGCGATTTCTGAAAGGAGAAGAAAATTACATTGGAACGTCTCGGTTTCCCATTGTGACACTCTGTGATTTGGAAATCAGACGAATGTTTACATTTTATCGATACACCATACAATGTGTTGTGCCTATCAACATCTTCAACGAGAAGTTCTTCCTTTTCCTTTGGTGTTGGCTTGTTATTCTTTCTTTCCTATCGTTTTTAAACCTTTTCGTGAATATTGCCAAATTTGTGACTCCTTACTCAAATATAGCATTTTTGAAAAAGTATCTTGCTATAAATGGCATCTACTCTCGTGGAGACAAGGCAATGAAAATTCCTATCAGACGATTCTATAATCATTTGAAACAAGATGGCGTATTTATTCTCCGACTTTTGACGCAGACGACAAATACCGTCGTCGTCACAGAAGTGATGAGAGAATTGTGGGCAAAGTTTCGGGATAGAGAATTAGAACTGAACGACCAGAAGTTTGAGGAAAACAATAACAAGCAATTTCGACGAACAAATGGTATTGTGAGGTTTGATAACACCGTGATACATATCGGCGGACACGGTTCTCTCTCCCACTGTTCCGAGAGAGACCTGATGAGGAGATTTCCAAGAGAAACGTTTGTTTAAATGTTTTAACTTTTGTGATACATTTGACTACGGTTTACCCCGATTACCTGATCATAATCTAGGGCCCATCGGTCAACAGGGGATCTTTACTCTTCCCAGGCACCTGATTCCACTTCTGGTGTGTCTAGGGGGTCCATATTTGCCCTTCTCTTAATTTTGTATTCTTTATGGGATTTATGAAATTTATCCCTGATCGTTGTCCTCACTTGTTCATGTGCAATATTTCATAGATTATTTTACCTGTGTGACGGTAGTGAATGAAGAAACTATCAAATAGACTACCACGTGAAATCCAGGTTTCCTTTCATCAACCAAGATGATTGTAAAATCCACCAAATACATCAATTTTAAATGGCTGATTATAACTTCCAAAACTATCTCAAAAACAGTACTTGTAAGACTTTAAAAGTTTGTTTGTGGGATTAATCTTGATATTAAAATGGATTCTTTGATGCCTCTTCTGATATTGCCATATTTACGGTACATTGGGCTCTGTTATTTTATTTGTGTTTGTCAATCGTATCTAAGGACTCTTATTTATATCTTTTTGATCGTTTCATTCAGAGATTTATCTTGACACTCCTGTTTTCTTCAGCCTGCTTTGGGAGGCCTATAAATATTTTCCAATGTATCCTGTACTTCTGGTTAAAGTATTAAAGGCACGATATCGATAACCTAAACTGCATTAAAACATCTACTTTATATCAACAACTAATGACTTCAAGAGAAGCGTGCAAGTGAAAAATACTTTTAAAAACGACTGACTTTTGCAATGAAGTAATTTTTATAACAATTTTAATTCTCTCGTGTATTTCAATATTCTGTCAATATTCTGTGTGCCATTTTCCAATAGCATAAACCCCATCTGCAAAATAAATTTCAATCTTTCAACCTTGTAAAAAAACATCTGAGTGAGTACTGGTATTCATATTCAATAAGGAGCCTGCCATTTTAATTTTGTTTTATGTATCAACAATACTCGTTTTCATTTTTGTTTTATTTTTTGCAAGAGCATGTTCTGCTAATGATCATTTTTAAATCAATGCAGACTACTGACAAATAAGTTGATGTTACAGGAATTTCAACAGTCTCCTTTAAAAGTCAGCATTTCGCAAATCGATGGTCGTTATAACGATCTAGTTTTCGAATACAAGGTATCACTGTTTCAATGGCTGTCTGACGTGTTTCATGCCAATTGTTATACCATTTTTACATACTGATTTTCACTACGGATTACTCCATGTACATGTACCTGATCAAGGTATAGGACTCAATGCGGATGTGATCTGTCAATAGGGGATGCTCAGCTTACTCCTCCTATATATCTTATCCTATCCCTGGTACGTTTAGGGGTCCGTGTTTGCCCTTCTCTAATATATATATATATATTTTTTATCTTTTATAGGATTTACGATAATGATTAATATTAGTTATCTTCATTTGTTCGTGAAAAGAACAATTGTAGACTAATAGCCTTCTGTTCAATCCTTTCTGTATTGAATAAAATATTCATAAACTCAACGAAACTTGATGAAACTCCATAAATCAGGATATTGCGCATAATTCAAGTAAAAAAAGAAACCACATTTTTTCTTCACAAAGACTTCAATTTCAGGAAAGGGATATTTACCAGCTTTCCAATACAAAGACTCATTTTTACTGCAGTGCTCAATTCCAAAAGTACGTGTAATATCATCGTTAATCTGTGCTCATCCTACATACAAGGTTTCTTTCGACGGACCAGTCAAAGTAACCTAGTAATTAGGGAGCTTGCTTTGTATAACCTATCAATTAGGGAGCTCGCTTTGCAGCCTAATAATTAGAGAGCTTGTTTTGCAGCCTAGTAATTAGGGAGCTCACTTTGCAGCCTAGTAATTAGGGAGCTCGCTTTGCAGCCTAGTCATTAGGGAGCTCGTGTTGTAGCGTAATAATTAGGGAGCTCACTTTGTAGCCTAGTCATTAGGGAGCTCGCTTTGTAGCCTGGTCATTAGGGAGCTCGCTTTGTAGCCTAGTCATTAGGGAGCTCGCTTTGTAGCCTGGTCAATAGGGAGCTCGCTTTGTAGCCTAGTCATTTGGGAGCTCGCTTTGTAGCCTAATAATTAGAGAGTTCGCTTTGCAGCCTAATAATTAGGGAGCTCACTTTGTAGCCTAGTCATTAGAGAGCTCGCTTTGTAGCCTAATAATTAGAAAGTTCGCTTTGCAGCCTAATAATTAGGGAGCTCGCTTTGTAGCCTAGTAATTACGAAGCTCGTTTCTACAGCTGGTGACGTCTCAGTATGAGTAAAACATTCCTAACAACCAACCAGCCTTATTTAACATAAACCAGTGAAGAAAAGAAAAACTGTTACAATCAGAAAGACCTCTTCGGAACACTGCGCGCCATTTAAATGTCGACCTACACGAAAGACCGGAACGACATGGAATAAACAAAATATGGTCGTTATGTACAATTATACATGTGTATAGTTTCCATATGTATTAATCCCCGATAACCCTATCAACTAGGGAATTTGACTAGAAATTAAATCACCACGTTACTGTACGCAGTGAAATTACTTTGGTATCTGTATGCTGGAATGTGGAAATCCAAAGACAACATTGGAAAAATCTTTTTAATTTAGACGTTCAACTGAATTTAAATCCGCCAGTCTTTATCAACATGACGCTATCTAAAACCCAGTCACCAGCCACCTGATAGAATAGATTTTTATATCAATGTTCCCCACACTCGGTGGAGGTTTGGTCCCTAATGAGAAAAAAATGATGAATCTGTTAAACGACGATTAATGATACTGAAGACAACAATGATTCTTTATAAAAAATCAACAAAATATAATCAGTATACCATATTCAACAATTACATAAACAAATGCGTATGTTCATCACAGGTATGACAAAAATAATGCAAGATTTTCGTAAGATTGTCGTGGTAAAATTATCTAGTAAATCGCTGGCCTCATGAAAATCCAGAGGCCACGAGGCAGAAGTCCTGTTGGATCAAAAGTAAAAACCGGACGTACGTAAGTTCTTTGCATTGTCCTACTCCAGTAGTTTCATTACACTATTCTCTTTCGAGATCACTATAATCTTTGATAAATGGAATTGAACCGATAGACAGTACTATACTAAACGAAATGGCTAAACACAGCCTACACATTTATAACTTATCTTGAACGACAGTTCAGAGGAGACAGTTAGAGGAGTACAGAATCAAATGTCACATTCTGGGCTAAACTTTCTATTCTTCTAGAATGTGTAGCCCTGTGATGAAACATTTTGTATTAGATAATGCACCATGGTTTTTTTTTAAATCGCTGCGTGGTGAAGCAACGTCACTGACTCTCCTTGGCCCATATGGTTAGGTTAACTATAATGCTTGGGTTAACTATTCAGCACTGAATTTCGTTATCTTTGAGGTTTAAGTAACTTGTAATTGCGGGTTTCTTGCAGTAGTTTTTCCACAGTATTTCCACTAACTCTGAAGCTAGCACCTGGCTGGTGTTTGCAGAAACCATCCAAATAACGAATACCCCATCATTTTTCAAGTACTGGTTTACAAACTTGTTCACCAGGTCCCCTTGTCTGGAATCACCGGGAGCGGTGAAATGGCGAGGCTGCGTAAGAGTTAAATATTTCTTTACATATTCGTTCTGTCTCCATGGTAAACAGAAAGTGATGACGTTCCACACGAAATGCGCACCATTAACGACGGTCATCCCAACAAGAAGGAACCATATCACAACGAAGAGTTTCTCATTGAACAGATTCACTGGCAGTGAACACTGGACAGTCCAGCGTTGTAAATTAGCCAGCTGTCTGATGTCGAAGTCACAGTACGTCACTAACGGAAACCGCGCCATATCCTCCCATTTTTCACTTCTGAACATCAACATGAGAAAATCCGGACCAACGCGAAGGAAGTTGTTACCCAAAATAGCTTCCAAAAGAAAGATTTGCCCAAGAGTATTAGCAAAATACATGAAATCGGTAATGAGATAGAAGACGGACATGAAATTTCCTTGATGGAACCCTCCATTTGCGAAGGCTTCTTTGACCCGCTGAGATGTTTTCGTTCTACCCACAATACAATCCCGAACGGCAATCCATCTGTCAATGAAGATAGCCAAGTGTCCAATCTTCTCACTTCTGTCATCTGGACTTTCATAGGTAGCGTTCTCAGCCATCCGGAGTACCTTCTTCAAATCAAAACCAGAATAACCATTCCAATGTTTCCAGAACATTCTGGGAAGAAAAAATAGAAATGCTTGTAAAGCAAAGATGATGGGGATCCACTGGTAATATAAGATCTCCTGGTCATCTCTCTGCTTGTGATCCACCGGAAGTGCATCTTCGAACGGTACAAGGTACGTGTTTTTGATCCAGCAGTACGCGTTTGCGTACGACACGTGGAACTTTTTGAACTGAGCTGGGCACCAGCAAGAGATCGGTTCTCCGACAAATTGTTTGGCGCTAGCGAAGAGGGTAAGCGCGATGAAGAATGCCATGCAGTAGAGACGGTTCAGGCGATGTGCACCAGTGTCGTCTGTGGTTCCTACTTTTATCTTCTTGAAGGCTTTTCCTGTGATGTCCTCAACACTGAAATAACAGACGGATTTCGGTTAATCTAAATGACGACAAATTGCTAATATGAATTTTAGGTATCTGTGTTTCCACTGATCTTGTCTCGCATTCTAAGATGCAACATAAAGCAGTGTGGGTTGTCTGTCAAATTATTGAATGTTTTGCCCAAAAAAATCCATACAAATTTCTATTCAATCAATACATACCTTAATTTTTTAAGTGTTCTCTTTAGAAAAATATATCAACCAAATTGATGAATTTAAACATTTGATTTCTACTATTGGTATCATGAATTACAAAATTGAATACGTACATGTTACTTCTAGTAACTTGTTGGCCGAGTCACGTAGCAGGTTAAGTTACGGAGATTAAATGCAGCATTGCCACATACATGTACTTAAAGTAACATTTATTTCAAGTTTACAATTTATGAAACAGCCGTATGATAATCTATTCAGTCTCAGAGTTTTGTCACGTTTAAAATTGTTTTACTGTAATTTATGATAGCATCATCAAACTTATAATTTGTTCATATTTGTTTTTCGTGGGACGTCAAACTCCTATAGTAGCTGGTGACGTACAAACTTCTCGAAAGGACGTAAAACAATGAACGAACTTGAGTCGTTCAAATCATCACTACGAGATCGTCTTCCTTTCAATCAAATCATCACTACGAGATCGTCTTCCTTTCATGCAATCAAAGCATCGACACTATTACAACCAGGTATTACATCAAGTAACGTGTAGGCTCAGAGCAGGTTAAGTTACGATAGTCTACTACTGTGTTTCATTCAGGGATGTCTTAGGCTAGGGTCTTGTAGCATTATCACATATTAATTTGGATTTCCAATATTTTGAGAAAGTTAAATGTAATTTGTGGGCCACACTAAACAGAACGGAAAAAGCTTGAGGGTACTTCACACAAAAACCAAAAAAAGGGATGCATAAGTTGATATTTATTTTTTGGCCGCTTAGTTTAGCTGTAATGAGTATAGATATAAAATTCCTTTTCAAAAAGGGACTTGTAAATTCCTAAGATGTTTATACCCTTTTTTATATACATGTAATTCTATACAAATTTTCATCACTTTTTTTACTTGATTGAGAAACCATACGACTAAATAACATCCCATGCGGCAAATTATATACATTTTACCTATGAAAATGTATCTTCAGTTTTGAAAGAAAAAATTGTCTGTAGTCTATTGTTTATTTCTGACGGGGGATATTGGACGTGCATAAGAGCATCTGATTTATAGCCAACCAGGAAATTCCTTCTTACCAGATCTTGGGTGACTAACGTTTCAGTTACGTGGTGCAATTTAAGCAGTTTGTCGTAAATAACCAAGGGCGTGCTATATCTATGTAGCAATAAATAAGGGAATAAAACTTCGTTTTAATGCTGTCAGTAGGTATAAAGTCTGCCCCATTTATAATCAATACGCCGGTCAACTGATCATCGATCGCCGATCATGTTCAGTTCAAGGGTTTATTTTTCGAACAGAATAAAAGCCACGATGTTTCATCCTGTAGTTTTCGCTTGACTAGTTTCAAAGTTCATCCCACACACAACAACAGCAGGTTTTTTTTTTTAAAGCCATCTCTTTTGGAGGGTTTAAATGTCCCGGGTCGGCTTCATCTTTACGGTTGATTGATTGATTAATAAATTTAAAAAAAAAACACCAACATGCAACCTCAAGCAAAAAGGTTATGATAAACAGTAGTCCATAGAAATAATAATGATTATCAAAAATGTGAAAAAAAGATATCGTGAAATTTTCAAGTAATAGTGAAAATTAAAAGATCTGCGCAGGAGCTTAAAAACTACATGTATATGTAACGTAATTATACTCACAGATGTCCCATTTTGAGAGCCTGTTTTTGGATCCAATTCCTCCAAAGTTTTCCCCTGCTTATGAGTTCATCCTTAGGGATAGATTTAAATTCCCTTTCTCTAGTCCTGCAAGAGATAAACACACAGTCAGGTGTGTAGATATTACCTGTGTAGGTGACTAGGTGTGTATACTGTGGTAACGTCAAACCCGCACCGAATCATGAAGGGTGTAAAATATTTTTACCGACGAAAGTCACGCGGAACAAAAGCCTTTAAACGCCGCTTGTAATACAAGGAGAGGACCATAGAAATGTGGGCATTTTGTTCATATAAAAAGACACCTTTTAAATCCCTGTGATATTTACAAAACTAAACTTAAGTTAATTTTGTCAATGTATTTCCCAGTTGGAATTTATATGTGTCTCAGTGGGGATCCAGGAAATTTTCTAGGTGTAATTCCCCAAGGTCCGCCACTACATGTTTATAATATCAAAATAATAATAATGATAATAATAATAATACAATAATAATAATTTATTAACCTCTTCATCTGCTATTTTACAGTCTTTGAAAGAAAATTAGAAATTTCAATTAATTCGCATCCCTTTCCCTTGAATTAACATGCTATATAAGATTCAAGGTTTCGATCATTTTATTAATTTGCTAGCTTGAGTATCAAAATAATGCTTCTTTACGTTGAATGAAATTCTTGATCATATTTAATTGATTTTCTTAATCATGCCATCTTTTCATGAAATCCAACAACTGGATTTCACAACCCCCCTCTGCACCTCGGAGGAGTGTTACTAATATCAAGTGACTGTGTATGTACAAGTACGTCCTATATATATACAGCAGTTTTAAATAAATTTGCTTTAAACTTTGATCGAATGTGTAACCACGTGTTAATGATAGTAAAAACCTGTTTTAACAAGATGTAAGATATGGTGGATTTTCAAACCTAGATATGGATTAGAACTATCTACATGTCATATTTCATGATTCACGATTGATAATAAACTTCGACTCCTTGTGATTAAGATGGAATGTAAATAACAGCATAAAGATGGCCAAAGATGTTTGTACATGAAATGAACACGCGGCGTATCTTTAATTAGGTTAATACATAATATTAAAGGTAATACATGACGTGAACTGTGTCAACTTCATGCATGATGAGATGAGTTTGTTGCATAGTCATTGACTCTCTCTCTCTCTCTCTCTCTCTCTCTCTCTCTCTCTCTCTCTCTCTCTCTGCTTTACGGTTTGGCACTAAACGGTAACGTCTTACATTAATTTTTAACTTTTTATAACTGCATGCACCGTCATTGTGAAATCATTTCGAATTAAATGTGATTTGTTGTGTTTTTCTTCCTCCAAGATTCTCTTAGAACAGTACTTGACCACGTGTATGTTCATTTTGATTTTGTGTGGCGGATCTGATTTTTTATTTTGTAATTTTAACACCTAGCTTCCTGAAGTTATAGTTCTGAGTCTATATGAATATTTGAGGTGACTCTAGCTGAGAAATGCGATTCAGGGGTTGGTAGGGCGCATTGAAAGAGTTATTAATAGAAAGTAGACAGGATGGCTATGAATCTAAATGAATTTGTTGTTTAACACGAATTTACAGTCTGGTAAGGAGTTCCAATAAAGATGTCACTTTTAAAGCAACGTTTCAGAATGCTTTTTGAGTTTTTGGCAGGAAGAAGGTTATCTGCAATGTGTGGGTCAGTGGGGGTCGTTACAAGACCTCTGATGATCTTGAAGAGTAAGCACAGTCTCTGATCCCTTCTACACTCTAATGTACCTTGGCGTCCATTGTTTATCACTCAAAACAAAACTGGGTTGGGTGCCCTGCGTTGTATGTTTTCGATTTTCCGTGTGTCCCGTTTGAGATCTTTGTCCCACACTACTGCTGAGTAGAATGAATCAGTGATTTATAGGCTGCTGTGACAATATCTCAGATTACCCCCGAATGAAACCCAGAATGGAATTAGCTTTTCTTATGGTTTTCGAAATGTCCGAATGCCACTTAAGGTCATCGCTGATAGTAATTCTTAAGGATTGGTTGTGCGAAACTTGCTCTAGGATGGTGTTGTTCAGAGGATAGTTTTTCCATGGAAATTTGATTCGTGCTATTGTCACGTGGTAACATTTCGTGGCGTTGAAGGTATCACACCGGTAATTATTTTCACTACATATTACTATAGAGGGGGGGGGGGAATCATTAAAAATCAGTTTACAGAATTGATGCCGAATAACGCAGTCGGAACCTATCTCGATCGTCTGCCAACACCAGAAAAACAACACCCTACACGGCATTTTCGAGAGAGAGAAAATGCCCGCAAACAAGACTACCCTCAAATCCACGTGTTTTTCACATGTGTGTAAACAGCCGGAGTGCACCTCAGGAAGTAGCCTCAGTTACCAACAGCAAATATTTCCTTTGTATACACTTGGTTATTTCTACAAATTACACAAAATTTCCTAATCAGAGGGTACAAAAATTAAGAGAAAAGAAGAAGAGGAAATGAGAAAAATCGCGCAAGGAAAAAAAAATTTCAAATCGATTCTGAGCTTAGAATGCAAAGTTGTCTGAGATCATCTTGCAAATTGTTTTTGGTCATCTGGTGATTGGGTGTTGCGATAAATAGATAGTACTTTCTGATAGATGAATCGGTTTATTATAGCACTGGAAGAAAATATTTTTGAGTACTTTTCATGTTTAGATATGGATGATACATTCTACATTTCAAACAATTTTGAAATAACAGGAAGTGTCATCCATGTTGTCACTCTTTCCTAAGCGAATAAGTTATTGGATAATCGTGAGAGTTAGTGGGTAGAATTCAGGGTATGTAAGGCCGTGTTTCGTCAATTTCACTTGTTTAGGGACAACAATCTTATAGTAAGTTTTCCCTTTCTGTAGGCTCACAGTGGTAGAGCGTTCGCTTCGTAAAGGCGAGATCATGGGTTCAAGCCCCGCTCATGACATGTGGTTGTATGTGAGAGGGTATGGCTGTCGCCCGCTTGGACACGTGGGTTTCCTCCGGGTACTCCGGTTTCCTCCCACATAAATGACCCCCTAGCGCAAACATCCGTGCATCAAAGGACCCCATTGGAAATAAGCTTTCGAGCTTTCATGGGTTATCCTTGGTATATCTATATGTATGTTTGTATGTATATACCGAATAAACATTTATTCCCGTCAAACCTACTTTTTAAAGATTGACTGTATATTGTTTAACGTCCCTCTCAAGAATTTTTCACTCATATGGAGACGTCACTATTACCGATGAAGGGCTGCAAAGTTTAGGCCTATGCTCGGCGCATATGACATTTGAGCAGGGAAGGATCTTTATCGTGCCACACCTGTGGCCTCAGTTTTTGCGGTCTCATCCGAAGGACCACCCCATTTAATCGCCTCTTACGACAATCACACCTTCTCCTAATGAAGTGTTAAGAATAATGTCTAGCGAGAGAGCGAGTTGGTTCCTTATAGTAGCGGCAATGTGGAATCAGGGGTAGGCAAACAACGGAGATGTAGAATTCAAGTTTACTCAACTATCTGTATGCAAAGTTTTTGAGTTAATCAAATTGAGAGAGACAATTTTGATTGCTCGTACGATAAATACTCCTCTGTTTAACTAACAAATTCTGAGTTGCCTAAACTGTTTTACAAGCACGAAATATTCTAATTTTACATTCGATTCCGTGGGGATTCGTTTAGAATACATGTAGGTCCTCAGTACCCCTTGCTTGTCGCAAGAGACGACTAAATGCATGGTGCAGTCCTTTGGATAAGACCGTAAAAACCGAAACCACGTGTCACAGCAAGTGCAGCACGACAAAGATCCTTCCCTGCTCAATGGCCGTAAGCGCCGAGCATAGGCCTAAATTTTGCAGCCCTTCACCGGCAATGGTGACGTCTCTACACAGGTGATGATATTGCTCTCATCAAATGAATTATTGCGCGCATTAATACACAAGTTCCGAGATATCAACTCTTCTGTGATGGAGGTACATGTACATTCAATATACCGTTGAACGCTTGAGTGGGTACAAAATGTATACAAATGTTATAGGCTAGCTATGTAAGTAAGGGATACAAGACGAAGATGGTCTATTATGTCAGAT